>NC_142798.1:6551397-6647134 GCF_049724085.1 Artemia sp. Qi Xiang Cuo | reverse complement strand
ATTAAAGAAGCCATAATGTTTCTTAATTCTCCCCTTCGTGAATCAATAATTTCCCCTAGAGATTATGTAAATCAAGTTCTCAGGTTAGGCTAGCCAAACAACAATGAAGCTATGTTTGTTTCTTAATTCCCCCTTCGTGAATCAATAATTTCCCCTAGCGATTATGTAAATCACCCCTCATGTCATTCGCACGTGGCCAAACAACAACAGATCGATTGACCTTGACACACACACATTAGACTCGATCGATAATCCTTGAATAAATTATGTCCCCCATCTATTATGTAAATCACCCCTCGTGACATTTCTCGTGGCCAAACAACAACAGATCGAATGACCATGACCCACATAAGAATCGATCGATAATCCTTGAATAAATTATGTCCACCATCGATTATGTAAATCAAACCCCATGTCATTCGCACGTGGCCAAACAACAACAGATCGATTGACCTTGACACACACACACATTAGACTCGATCGATAATCCTTGAATAAATTATGTCCCGTCAGCATTAAACTAAATTGTAGGGGGCAGCAGGGGTGAGGGTCACGAGTAGCACCTCCCCCTCTACTATACTCGTTAATACAGGCTGATAAAAACATTTCATATGCGATCTTACTATCAACCATCACAAATTGAATTTCCCGACTTATGCGTCTTTTCACATTTATTTTTTCTTTCTTACTTTCGCTCACTTTTGTAGAAGAAACAAACTAAGTCTTCTATCTTACTCTGAATCTTCAGTGTGTAAATTATTCTCGGCATTCTTTTCTCGTTTTTACTTTTCCTCGAATTTGCAGTCCCAGTAAATAAATCATCTTCTCATGGGCATTTGATTTCAACATTTGATTCCTCATAATTGAACTCTAGTCTCTCAAACTTCGAGGGAAAGCACCCACTCTATACTTATTTTCTACCTGACCTGGCACACTCGGTGACATTGTCTGACAAATCGATACGGTGCCGTTCTCCAGCACAAGATCATATGGAGAACCCCAAATTACAGAATCATTGCTTTTCCCACAGCATAAGTATTCTAAAGTAGCGAAAACTTGGTTTAAAAATGGGAGACGTCACAGCGCGCGCTTTGGGATATTTCCTAGAGCTTCACAACTATAGCTTCAGTTGTTAATTGGCCACAGCATGGCTACTGCACTTGCGTGAAGGCAGAGTCACGAAGAAAGGTATGCGACTGAAGTGTCCAAAAATCTCTAATGGTGAGTTTAGGAGTGATCAATACTGAAAAAATCTTCCCATCAAATATAGGTCGATTTATAAATTCGTTGAGTTAAGAAAAAGTTAAAATAAATCAAGTGAAGAAAAAATAACACCAAAACCATGTTAAAAAAAGAACACATTTATAAATCTTAACTTAGCTTATATATTTTTTTTATTTTATTTAGAAATGTGTTACAAATGTTACCATTTTCCTAATTAGCCTTTTTTTTCTTTTGTACTTCCACCACTCCCTACAGATAGTCATTGCCCCCCCCCCCCCCCAAATGCACCTGTGCCCGTCACCACCCCCTGGTTTCTTGCAGCGCCCCCCTGAAGGCGGTAGCCCCACTTTGGGAATCACTGCTCTACTGCCAGGGTAGGCATTATGCCTACTTTCACTGTTTTCCTTTGGACATTGCCATCTTTCGTTGCAATTTTTATTCTAGCTTCAGCTGACGGGCATGGGTACTTATCTTTATAATAACATAAAAAAGGTAAAGAAATAGTTAATATCCATCTTATTAATGAGGTCAGTTCGCAGTTAAGTTTGATCGCTACAAAAATCCTGGCCATTTCAGCCAACTGTCCATTTAATTTTCCATGTAGCTTATCTTGCTTGACTCCGAAACACCAAACTTTTTTTTACTACTATGGGCCCAAGATCGAACCATTTTTTTGTGGATTTTCTGGTCATTTCTATTGGGGAAATCTCTGGAAAATCCGTTTGATACAACTGTAACAAGTAACCTCCATTTGTTTTTGTTGAAATATGCTTTTCTGTTCAATGTAAGGGTGCCTATATTTATTTTACTATATCTTACTATATTTATTTATTTTACTATATTTTACTATATATCTATATTGTAACTTTATTTTACTATATTTATTTTACTTTATTTTACTATATTTACTATATTTATAGTAATATATATTACTATATTTATTTATTTTACTATATTTTAACTATATATCTATATTGTAACTTTTCTGTATCCGAACTGAAGCAGTGAATAAGTGCGAACATTATTCATGAAGTGGCGAATGTCAAAACATTTTTCCTAAAATAACTCAAATAAAAAAAAAACCCTCCATACTCAAACTTGTGCTATCTCTCATGTTTTCCTACAGACCTAAACGCGGGGAGGTTCAGTTCCTTTATTACTGAATTTAAGAATCAAGCCAACTAATTATTTTGCTTAGTAATTACCTCTTAAAGTAAGGAAGATAACAAATACAATCAGTCTCAGAATTTTTGCACTGGCTTGTGGAAAAACAGCTATATTCTGATATTTAGTCTTCCAAATGCATTATCTTCTAATTATTTTTCCGTCTATAGCCCACGAATATTCCCTAGCGGCATTTTAAAAGGAAACGGTGCTTAGTGCATTGCTAAAGCACTAGTCCCTAATAAAGATAGTTATATTTCCTTGGGTGTTTTAGTAGCGTATATAGGCTGTTCTTACAAGCTAAATCTAGCCCAAATCTTCGGAAAAGACTGATACGAATTACCACCACTAGTAATGATGTACAAAATGCTAGAATGATGGTAAAGGTAGCCAAAACTTAATACGACAGCCAAGAAAATTTTCCAGTCGGCTACTGTCATAGTCTAGCACCTATTACCTATAATTGCCCACATCATATTGAGGCATAAAAACCTAATATCCTCCCTAACTTTAGGAATACGCTATCAAGCCTGGGGATGAAACGCCCAGGTTCAACCAATGATCTAAAAAAATCCCCTAACCTAACACTGGTTTAGGAAAGTAACTCTCGTAATATTAACAAAAAAACAGACATCTGTAATTCTCAACAGCAAATATAAGACTGGCTGAAACCACAAAAAAAGAAAAGAAATAAAAAAAAAGAAATATCCCCCTCCTTCGTGAACCAAGAGAAAAATACGACTAATGAAAGCCTACCTTAATTCAAATAACAAGAAAAGGAATCAAAATCACATTCCACAAGTTAGCAAAAGAACTTGGGAAGTAAATTGACTCCTTCACTAAGACTAAACTATTGATAACTTAGCCAGCCTTCCAATTAACTATTACGAAATATCAGACAGAAAAAATAGATCCAGCAGTCTTTAAAAGCAGAATTGCAACGACAAAGAAGTAATAGGGGAGGGGGAAGTACATTTATCTTATACTCAAATGGGTGTCCCAGTGACCCCTAACAGACAGTTTGAGCATTCTCTTAGGCAACAAGCACCACTTTTTTCTCTTTTTTTTTAAGCTAATTTCAGCTTCCACTCCCGTCAATTTCCCACATTTCTTTGCGATAAAGTAATAAGAAAAAAGTACACTTTAAAACCCATATTTTTCGAGTATTTCGAAATGTCCTTCTTATTTGAAGAAACACAATAGTGTTGAAAGGGGGGCTGAGGGGGTGACTATTTGCTGTGGAAATATTTTCAGTTCATTATAAAAGATTAATTCCGTTAATCAGGACTAGTAGGCACCCAGGGCAAGAATGGCACTTGGTGCCCCTCAGTCAACAAGCCCATTATAAAAATAAAATTATGGTTATTTTATTTCTTTAAAGAATTTATTTATTTATTGTATATTTCTTAAATTATTCTAAAATTATTAATATATTTTGTGTATGAAAATCCTAATATATTTAACAACCTTCAAGAGAAACTCTTAAGATTACACGTAACAACGTTTTAGTGTTGACACAGTACCATAGCCGGTCTTAGGGAGGACAGAGGGGGACACTTGTTCCGGGCAAATAAATTTTAGCGGCACAAAATTTCCAATAAATAATCAGACATTTATAATCATTTTGTATTTGAATTTTTTTTACTCAAATAAATAGAGGGCGCAGATGGCAGGAAGTATTTGCAAATTGAATCTGAAAGTTCCATTTTTTCCCATATCTTTTTCCACACAAAGTAAGAACAATCATATTTAAATAAATGAAAAATTTACAAATAAAATTTTTTTTGTTACAGTTTGGCCTGAAAATTTTTTGGGAGACAGGGGGGGGGGGGCAGAGTGCATATATTAAACATTATGTAGAGGACAATTTAAATTATGCACAACCCGTCTTATCCTGTACACCACTACTTAACTTTATGTACTTTTCTCGAAGCAAATGTCCTTATAATGTATTCATGTGAAAGCTTCGAAGCCATATTATCGTGTTCTATGTGGATTGTGCTCGAGTGTGCCAATTACGTCTCCGCCGTCTTATTTCTGAGATAGTTTTTAGTTACCTTAAATTTCATAAAGCTTCTTTTATTAGAAACAACTGAGTGTATTCAACTGATGTATTCAACGGATTGTATTTAATTGATGTATTCATGTGAAAGCTTCGAAGCCATATTATCGTGTTTTATGTGGATTGTGCTCGAGTTTGCCAAGTACGTCTCCGCCGTCCTATTTCTGAGATAGTTTTTAGTTAACTTCAATTTGATAAAGCTTCTTTTATTATAAGCAGCTGATGCAGGCAACGTTAAATACATTTTCAAGGCGATGGTCACATTCGGATATGAATCTTATGGACTGCGTTTGTATATAACAGACCAAAGATTATACGGTGTTAATAAAAACAGTTCATGCAGCTATGAACAACTTCAGCCGAACGTTTTATAGTATATAAGCTATATAAAGTATATAAAGTATATACAGTATATAAAGTATATAAGCTATGTAACTCTAGTCCTGTTTTTAGTTTTCAACCTCTATTTTTTCCTCTCCTGAGCATTTGCAAAAAAATGAGATATCTAGTAAATAATTTTCATATTGCTCTTGAAATAATTATATTGACTATCAATTACTATGAATGTCGAATCGTAGACATGACAATAATGAGATTTTTTGTCCCCCTGAATAGTATTTGAACTGTGAAATGTGAAGCGTTGTTCACTTCTTCAAATAGCACATAAATTTGGTCCTGACCATAAATATGTTATCAAACATAAATAGACGCAAAACAGATATTGCAACTTTGAACATACTTTGATAATATTATTGTTATTATTATTATTTATTGAAAACACGTCTTCGTACAAAAATAAAATGATGGAGCACTAATAAGAGAAACAAAATAAAACAAAAGCAAAATATCACAATGCAACTAAGAAAATGTAAATAGGTAACCAACTTCTGCAACGTAGTTGCAGAAGTTGACTTCAAGTATGTCTTGAAATCTTTCAATTTTGTTTCTCCATGATTTTAGCAGCGGTTATAGTAGGATCTGCTATATGAAGACTATTGATGAGCTATTAACTGCGTGTCCAAATTGAATATCTCAGTAGGTATTTTGCGAAACCGCAGAAAGTGGAGCGGATTTTCAATTTATCAGCATTTATATGAAATTACAAAAAGATGGGTTTTTACCTAAAAACATTAGCATTCTTTAAGAGCTCAACGGGTTTTTCTTCTATATATAACATATTATTCTCTCTTTAATTTGTGGTCTTATGGGGTTGAGCGTTCAAAGCTCAGAACAGCGCTTTCTACTGGTGTCATCATGCAATTTTAACCACCTTTTGAAGTTTTTCATATTAGGCCACCCCCTCCTGTCTAAACACCTTGGACGAGTCTGAAACGAATGCAAAAAATTGTTTTTTTACGAGTAAGGTTACCTACAGACGTTTTTAAGGGGGTAGGGGGCCTTCCCCTTGTTTTATCCCCATCACTCCCCAAAAGATGACGTGCCTAATTCTATTCTTGTCACTCCCCGAAAGAAGCCACCACAAACTTTGGCACGTTTGAGAGCTGGAAAATTAGTTTTCAAATTTTATTTGATGAGATCAAAAGTACCTTACATGCCAGCGCCCCTACGAACCAGTGCCCAGGGAAGGTTGCCCCTCTTGCCTCCTAGATCCGTCCCTACCACTAATATGTGCAACCCACAGAAATAGGGGGAGAGGGAGAATTCACCTCTAGATTAATACTGTCTAAATTAACTTGTGGAAGAAAAAACTTCACGAAAGGCATAAAGATAAGAACGATATCTGAATCAGTTTTTAATAAGATTTTCATTATTGACATCATTAGTCTATAATTATTCTATTGGGCAGGTTTTACTGTGTATTTATCCAAATTAGGCTTATCAAATGCATATAACTTTGGCAACTAGAGCTAAGTGTAATCTTATTGTTCTTACCAAGAAATGAGTAGCAACATGGGGTGGAAGTAAATTGCACAAAAGAGCTTGATTGCGGCGGCGTAAATCAGCTGCCTGTTCTCTCTCTGAAGCTGCTTCCGCTTGCCATAAAAATAAAGCTCTTGCAGTTTTTTCGAACTAGAAAATACTTAAAAATTAATAAATATACAAAATATTAATATAAGTTGTATAAGCTTCTACTCTTTGGTAGTTAGGAATCAAATATAATTCCTATTCGAATGACTCTTAAGTCACAGCAGCTTCAGGCACTGTTGAAGCTTGCTATTGTACTCTATTGAAAACCCTCAATGAAGAGTAAATTTGTGGCTTTACTCTTGAGCACGTGATTCTACCATGTTGATTAGATATTAATTCGATGAATAAAAATATAATAATAGAAATTTTTTCGAAGGGAAGAGGGAAATGTCGGTAAAAAACTGTTAGTAACACTTAACGTATATGTGCTTCAAAAGATGGGGTTTCACAAAATACAAACGTATTAAATATGGCAAAGCATATGTTGTTCAAAAAACATCAGTCCAACTGGATTAAATGACATTTTGAGTTATTTCGAGATTAATATTCTTTTTTTTGTATTTGAAGGGGCACACTGTTTGTCTCTACACTGTAAAAATCATCCAGAAGAATGCAGTGGTGGATCCAGGGGAGAGGAGGGCGAGGGGCGCGTGCCCTCCTAACGTAGTCTAAATTAGTGTAATTTACTTAATTAACGTAAGTTTGCGCTAATTAAACTTGCTCCTAACGCAAGTTTATTGGATCAACCTATTTTGCCCCCCCCCCTCTAAACAAAAATCCTGGATCCACCCCTGGAACAATGACTCGATAGTTAGAAACTACTACTACCTGCAAAACTTTTCTGGTAATATGTGAAAACCTGTCATCCTCTACTTACCCCCCAGCTCCCATATTTCCTACATTATATTGCCTGAAGAATTAGATTTGTAAGGAGACACCTTTAGTCTTGGTTAGATATTTGGAAGATGTGCCTAGACATATTGAGAATAACATGAATTTGTGCTATCGACCGATGATGGCTTAACCTAAAGCAAAAATCGCTTCTCAGGTTTAAAAGAGAACAATAGCTTTGTTTAAAATAGAACTGAAGACAGATTGAAAGGAAATATCAACAATGTATACAAATTTGAGCACATTCTGCATAGAATTTAAAAAGAATTAATGATCAAATAGAAATAATGGTTAGAATCACGTTTAACTATAATTAGAATAGATAAACAGAATTAGATTACATAGAACAAGTAATGTCTCATTTGACGAGTATTTTTTTTTTGCCCAGTTGTCATTTCCGTATATTTCATTTTTTTTCATTTTTTACAGTGGAAATTCCCAAACGAGTATTTTTGTTTAATGAAAACTCGAAATATTGATTTTCTAATGTTTGGAAGTCTTTTACTAGGGTCACAGAGTCTTAGTTTGTTTTGATTTTATTTTCTAAGAAGAATTAGAATAAAAAATATCTACACGGCTTATTGTTGATATAAGTCATTCAAACGACTACCAAAGGCTGTCCTTAGGCGATTGCACTTGAAAATTTGTATATATGACTAATATGTCTTTGTGACGACATCGTTCTCGTTTCTTGCCTTCCCTCGGGAAATTTGACCAGAATGGAAAAAATTGTAATTTTTATGAATTCTTCCGAAATTTTTATTAGTTTTTCCATAATTATGCATGAATTTTAATGTTGCTCCTTAATTTCCTTTGAAAAAAAAAATATATAATCTTTTATACTACTTTGTAGCGTGCTGATAACTAGCTTTCATTTTCTCTTCAAAGCGCTGTTATATTGTTTTTGCACGATATTTTGTGCTATGCATGGACAAATAAACTTGTGGCAACAGAAAGAGTAGTTGTAGTAGATCACTCTAAACTATTTATTGTTCTACATAAATATGTTCAATCTGCTGTTTTTAAGGAATACTTTATTGGTCTGAATGCAGGTGACAAAAGCAAAATAGCACACAGATTATAACTTCTTCCGTGCTTCGTAAAATGTAGTTTATAATAAATACGCGTTAGTTAAACACATCATTTTTTGAAAATGAAAATGCTGTGCATTCTACGCATTCTTGTGTATTCTGCACAACTCACTAACATTTCGTACCACTTTTTGTTTGGCAAATAAACTTGTTAAATTTTTGAGTTCGTTTTTTACTACTTCTAAATGTTTGATTGCTTCCAAATTTGATCGCTCTATACCACTACCAATGACGGCGCATCAATACAACATTAAAATTACCCCCTCTTGTATGAATATATCAATAGGGCCGTTCTTTTACTCATCTTCGCGCTAAGATCTTACATCTTTTGACAAACTACGCTTAAAAATGAAATCTTAGCACTAAAGGGCTAGGCACACGTAGCTGATTTCGGGAACTGATTTCCAAATCAGCGCCGATTTTAAAGGAAATCGGCGTCGGTTTGAGCTTGAAAAATTTTCTAGTTTTTGCGCCGATTTACAAAATCAGCGCTGATTTTCATCATGATCATCACAAAAAAAAATAGGGATACAAATAAATAGTCAGCCAGAGGTATCTGTGGTGAAAAACCCCACTACTGAGCTGAGAATTAAACTGAGAACTAAGCTGAGATCAATCAAGCAACTATTAATAGACTACAGTTGACTATTTGTATCCATGATATTTTGTTTGGAAAATTTTGCGCAAAAAATTTTTCTTTACAAAAATTTTTCTTACCGCTATCGTTTGTCCACTGATGCTGAAATCGGTTCCCGAAATCAGCTTCGTGTGCCTAGCCCTTAAGATCTTAAATCTTATAGCGTTCTTTTGCAAACGTTTTTCATCATTCTGCTCTGGTCAGCGGTCTAAGAACAATGACGAGTATATCATCAAAGTTCTCTCACAATTATTCTATATTCAAAAAAAGATGGCGTCTTTCACACTTTTCGCTAACATCAGTGAGCTGTAAGATCTTAGAACACAGATTAACAAAAGAACGGAAATCTTTGCAGAAAGATATGGGATCTTAGATGTAGGATCTTAGTGCAAAGAACGGCCCTAATATAAACGGATGGTTGGGCACCGCGAAAGTATAAACCAAATTCTATTATGCAAGATTTGATAGCACAGCGGTAAGGACACTTGCTGTGGCCATGAAAATTTAAGTTTGAATGTCAGACATGACAAGTTTCAGACTTAGATAAGACTAAAGAGTCAAAAATAATAATAATAAAAAAAGTATAAATTTTTTTTTCACTTTCTTATTAAAAATTTTACCCGTTTGTAATAGGTTTTCATTTCAAACGTAATTGATGATAATGACGTTTGAGGAGAGGGCGTATCTCGCCCTCTCTCCTATTGCATGGCACTGACCTATCTTACTTAGCATACGCTGATGACGTCCTTCTGCTCAATAGATCCAAAGCAGACTTACAAGAGAACCTGAATCGACTCTTAAGTGACTTTCAATCTACTGGGCTTTCCATCAATATTGATAAGTGCGAATTTTTGTCCTTCAATGCACCGCAAAGTGATTCTGTCACTCTCGGAAATCATGTTGTCCCTAGAGCATCGGAGCTGAGATATCTTGGTATAACGATTACGGAAACAATTATTAAAACTAGACAAGCAATTGTTCAGCAAACAACTAAAGCCATTAAATGTGCTTATGCGTCTGTAGTGCCGAATCGCAGACGCTACTCCAGGAAATCTCTTACCTCGATTTATTGTTCAGTCTGCTCACCACACATAATCTAACTTGGTGGTGCATCCCACATGCTGTCAGTGAAAGACACTGAAAACATCAATAAGTGCTGCTATAAATTTGCAAACATTTTACTGTACATACCCAAGCGTTATAGGAATTCCCGCCTTGAAAAATATGGTCTTAAGGAGCCATCCAAACAATGGTCTAATTCAGTGCTAAAAGTTAATTTAGATAGACGACGTTTCTCACCTGCATTTACTTGAGTGTCGTGAATTACACTGAGTGTTGTATCTTTATCTTTTTGAAGCTGGTTTCTTTTTCTTTTCTTTTTTCTTTTTGTAGTGCTCCACTATAATCTATTTTTGTAGATGGTGGGTGAGTAAAAGTTATTATTATTAATATTATTATTAATTCAAAACTCTTTAAGAAAATTACCTTCTTTTGATGTATTATATTTAGTGAAGATGGTTCCAGGACATTTCATTTTCGTTTTTACCTATTCAACTTTAAGTTGAATTTTTTGTTTGAGGGTTATTTTTCAATTGAAGGGCAGTCAAATGTGATTTTCTGGATTCTACTTTAAGGTCCCCCTCCTAAATAAAATGACCTGATCCTATATTAAAAAATTAAATAAAAAAAACAAGTTTTTGTAACTGAAAGTAAGGAGCGATATTAAAACTTAAAACGAACAGAAATTCTTCCGTATATGAAAGGGGCTGTCCCCTCCTAAAGTTTTTATTGTTTTAAAAATTGATGTTGTGTGGCAGATTCAAACTTTAGCGTAAAGAACGAGGTATTGAGGAGGGGGCAGCCCCTTTCATATACGGAAGAATTTTTGCTCGTTTTAAGTTTTAATGTCGCTCCTTACTTTCATTTAAAAAAACTTGTTTTTTTATTTAATTTCTGAACATTTTTGAATTAATGCAGGTTTGATTTTGGCTCACCGTACATGAATATTTAAAACGAAATTTGCATATTAATTTTACTTTTTCGCTAAATGTCTTTCTCGAAATTTTATTCTGACGTAACTTACGAATTAACTTACGTAACGAACTTCTATATTCGTATGTTTTATTACGTATATTAGGGAGTTTGCCCCTAGTCGATACCTTGCTCTTTACGCTAAAGTTCGAATTTTGTTCGAATCACAAACCCCTGAATCACAAAGACCGGTTAATTAGAATAGATAGCTCTTTTGAAACTACTTAAAAAAACTTTGGCGAAAAGGGTGAGGTATTGACTAGGGGGTGAACCCCTTCATATACGTAATAATTTCTGTTTCTTTTAAATTTTAATGTTGCTCCTTACTTTCATTTGAAAAAATCCATTTTTTTTTATTTAATTTCTGATTGTCCCCCTTCATAGAAATGTCCCTCCCCCCCAAGGAAACATCGTCCATGGAAGAATCCTACCCCGTAACCCCCTCCTACTACACCCCCCATCAGAAATAAATTCCTCATGAAATGTCTTTATGCTTTCCATTAGCCAATACTATATTGAAACAACGGGCAAAGTTCATAACTTCCAGCCCTTCCCTCGGGAACTGTGGGGGATTAAGTCATTCTCAAAGACATATTTATTAGATTTTCGACTATGCTGAACAAAATGGCTATCTCAAAATTTTGATTGGGATACTTTGGGAAAAAATGAGCGTGGGAGGGGGCCAAGTTGCTCTCCAATTTTTTTGGTCACTTAAAAAGGGCACTAGAGCTTTTGATTTCCGTTTAAATGAGCCCTCTTACGATGTTCTAGGACTACTGGATCGATACGATCACCCCTGGAAAAAAAAAAAAAAAAAAAAAAAAAAAAAAAAAACACGCACTCGTGATATTTCTTCTGACAAAAAATACAAAATTCCACATTTTTGCCGATAGGAGCTTGAAATTTCCACAGTAGGGTTTTCTGATACGCTGAATCCGATGGTGTGATTTTCATTAAAGTTCTGTGACTTTTTGGGGGTGTTTCCTCCTTTTTTCGAAAATAGGGGAAATTTTCTGAGGCGCGTAACTTTTGATGGGTAGAACTAAACTTAATGAAACTTATATATTTGAAATCAGCATAAAAAATCTGATTCTATTGATTTATCTATGGGTATCAAAATTCCGTTTTTTAGAGTTTCGGTTACTATTGAGCCGGGTCGCTCCTTACTTACAGTTCGTTACCACGAACTGTTTGATTGTTTTTTTATTACGTATATGTTATTACGTATATGAGGGGGTTCTCCCCTTAGTCAATAGCACGCTCTTTACGCTAAAGTTAAAACTTTGTTTAAATCACAAACCCCTAAATCACAAAGGCCGTTTAATTAGAATATATAGCTCTTTTGAAAGCACTAAAAAAAAAAAACTGTAGCGTAAAGAGTGAAGTATTGACTTGGGGGCGAACCCCCTCATACACGTAATAATTTCTGTTCGTTTTAAGTTCTAATGTTGCTTCTTACTTTCAGTTGAAAAAACTTGTTTTTTTTTTAAATTTAAATTCTGATCGTTTTTTAAATAATGCTAGGAAATCCGGTGCCCCATTCATAGAAATGTCCCTTACCCCAAGGAAACATCCTCCACAGAAAGATTATCCCGAGTAAGCGCCTCCTCCAGCCACCCCCCCCCCCAGAAAAAATCCTTCCTGAAAATGTCTGTATACTTCCCAATAACCAATACTATATGTGAACATTGGGCAAAGTTCATAACTTGCAGCCCTTCCCCTGGGAATTGTGGGGGATTAAGTCATCCTAAAAGACATATATATTAGATTTTCGACTATGCTGAACAAAATGGCTATATCAAAATTTTAATTGGGTGACTTGGGGAAAAAAGAGCGTGGGAGGGGGACAAGCTGCTCTCTAATCATTTTGGTCACTTAAAAAGAGCACTAGAACTTTCAATTTCCGTTCAAATGAGCCCTCTTACGATATTATAGGACTACAGGATCGATACGATCACCCCAGGGGAAATAAAAAGAAAAACAAACAAAAAAACAAATAAACACGCATCCGTGATCTTTCTTCTGATTAAATAAAAAAAACAAGTTTTTTTTTAAACTGAAAGTAAGGAACGACGTTAAAACTTAAAACGAACAGAAATTATTTCGTATATGAAAGGGGCTGTCCCCTCCTCAACGCCTCGCTCTTTACGCTAAAGTTTTTTATTGTTTAAAAAATAGAGTTGTGAGAAAGTCAAACTTAAGCGTAAAGAGTGAGGCGTTGTGGTGGGGACAGCCCCTTTCATATACGGAATAATTTCTGTTCGTTTTAAGTTTTAACGTCGTTCCTTACTTTCAGTTAAAAAAACTTGTTTTTTTTATTTAATTTTTGAACGTTTTTGAATTAATGCAGGTTTTGTTTTGGCTCACCGTAGGCTACATGAATAATTAAAACAAAATTTGAATATTAATTTTACTTTTATTTGGTTAAATGGCTTTCTCGAAACTTGTTTAATTTTATTTACGAACGTTTTTATTAGTAATAAATATACGTAACTTACGAATTAACTTACGTAATGAACTTCTATATTCATATATTTTCAATACGTATATTAGAAGGTTCGCCCCCTAGTCAATACCTTACTCTTTAAGCTAAAGTTCGAATTTTGTTCCAATTCTTTAAAAATAACCCCTTAATCACAAATGCCGTTAGTTAGAATAAATAGCTCTTATGAAAGTACTAAGAAATCTTTGGCTTAAAGAGCGAGGTATTGACTAGAGGGTGAAGCCAATCATATACGTAATGTTTTCTGTCATTTTAAGTTTTGATGTTGCTCCTTACTTTCAGTTGAAAAACTTGTTTTTTAATATAATTTCTGATCTTTTTTTTAATTATGCTGGAAAATCCGGCACCCCCTTCATAACAATTTCCCTTCTCCCATGAAAACTTCCTTCATGGAAAGATCCTCCCACATAACCCCCGACCCCCCTGCACTACCAAAAAATATCCCCCCTGAAAACGTCTGTATACTTCCCAACAACCAATACTATATGTTAAGATTGGGCAAACTTCATAACTTTCAGCCCCCCCCCCCCCGGATACCTCGCGGGGTTAAGTCATCCTAAAAGACATAGCTATCATATTTTTGACCATACTGAACAAAATGGCTATCTCAAAATTTTGATCGGATGACTTTGGGAAAGAAATGAGCGTGGGAGGGGGCCTAAATGCCCTCCATTTTCTTTGGTCACTTAAAAAGGGCACTAGAACTTTTAATTTCCGTTCCAATGAGCTCTCCCACGATATTCTAAGACCACTGGGTTGATACGATCACCCCTGGCAAAAACAAACAAATAAACTCGCATCCGTGATCTTTCTTCTGGCAAAAAAAAAAAAATACAAAATTCCACATTTTTGCAGATAGGGGGTTGAAACCTATGCAGTAGGGTTCTCTGATAAGATAGAGATAAGATAAGATTTATTCATAATCGATTAATCATACAAGAAAATACATTGTGCTAATCCCCCAAAGGCTCCTAGGCCTGTAATAGAGGGGGAATACATACCGTTTAAATCAAACACTAAATCAATAGAAAAACATTAAAATAGGCTTACATTAAATAATCCAATCAATACGTACAATCCAATCACAGCACTCCTAATCCCCCTCGAAAGGCTCCATGGCCAGGGATACAAGGAGGAATGAGAAAAAAAAGAAAAGAAAATACAATCTATCCAAACAACCATAAAAAAGAAATCAATCGCCAAACAACATATAAAATTAAAAAGAGACCATACCTGAGGCCTGGGAGTCATAGCGCATATAAGACCACCATAAAACAATACTAAACATTCAGGGGACATAAACTCCACAAAAAAAAAAAAAAAAAAAAATATTCTGTTTCATTATTAACTAAATGGTCCTTAAGAATCCTATTGAAAGTGCCAAACGAGTGGTATTTCTGTACTGAAGAAGGCAGGGAGTTCCAAACCTGATGAAAAGCGATGAGGGGATTGAAACCTGACCGCACGGTGGGAGTAGGAGGAATGCAGATATTATGTGACGAACGAAGGTTATATGGAGCTGAATCAGAAATAAACTGAGGAGTTTTTTGAAGAGATTTTGGAAGATTGCCATGAAGCTGATGAAAAACAAAAGAAGCACAAGAAAGAATGTAGATCGACTGTAGATTTAGAAGCGGTCTTGGTGAATAACGGTTGGTGTCCATAACCAGACGCGGTGTTTTTTTATACATGACAGAAAGCGACCACAGTGTAGAAGGAAAAGTAGACATCCATACTATGGGGCAATAAGAGACATATGACTGGACAAGGCAGACAAAAAGAAGCTTCAGAATAGATCCAGGAAAGGTGTGTTTGAGTTTTCGAATGACACCCAAACTCCGTGAGACCTTAACCCTAATCATGGCTATATGGTGTCTAAACGGAAGGTTCTCATCAAGCAGGATACCAAGAAACCGGACCAACCGATTCTTTGGTCTACACAAGGAGCCTTGTGACACCTGAAGCTGTGTCAGTTGAGGGAAAGATACAGCAATTCGAGAAAAAATTAGAAAATATGACTTGGAAACATTCAAGGCCAAGTAATTCACCTCAGACCATGAAATTTCTCTCTCAAATATTGCCACCAGAGTAGACCTGATATCACAGTCTGTCTAGTCCCAAAAGTACTGTCGTCAGGAGAAGCAACGAAGCAATCTTCATTAGAAGTAGCATTGGGACACCATGGAACATCCGAATGACACGAATTCGAGTGTACCAGAAGAGTGGTATTCTTGACTGCTGAAATCGGATCATTGCCGTAAACCATAAATAAAACGGGGCAAATAACATATCCCAGTGAGACGGCATAATCTACTTCACAAGGACTCCGGAAAAGCGGATCAATTGAAATAAGTCTACCAGAAAGATGTGACTCAAACCAAGAGAAAGCATTTGATTTTATAACAATATGCGATAAATTCCAAAGAAGAATCTGATGAGTCAAAGAATCAAAAACTTTACGAACATCCAAAAATAACGCTGCCGGGATAAGACCAAAATCTATTGCCGAATGAATGAAATTCAAGAGAGATGCGCAAGCATGCTCTGTAGAGTGATTCGCTCGGAATCCAAACTGGAATTCATGGAAAAAAATTTTGACATCCAGAAAACTAAGAAGCCTGGATAGCATAGCCTTCTCAAAAATTTTGCTGAAAACAGATAGAAGAGAAATTGGCCTATAATTAGCAGGATCACTCCGAGACCCACCTTTATACAGCACTATAACCTTAGCTCGCTTGAGTGATTCAGGGAAAATTCCATTCTCGAAAGACAGATTGACAAGCTTAGTCCATGGTGACAGAATAGCATTAAGAACGGCACGGATAACCCTTGTAGGAATTCTGTCTGACCCTGAAGACGATGAACCTTTAAGTGTATTTACGATCCATGCTACCTCAAACTCAGAAACAGGGTTCAAGACCATTGACTTTAAACATGTGGGTCCAAGATAGGCTCTGAAATCGCAACGAGGAGTTGTAGAGCTCACAGAGTAAGCAGTCGTCTTTCCTATATTAGCAAAATAAGACGTAAGCTTTAGCTGAACATTTTCTTCTCCTTGGACAATTTTACCATCAACTATCAGCGTTCTTGGAACCGAAGGCGGAGGGGGAGTAGCTTTAAGTACAGAATTAATAATTTTCCATGTCTTCCCAACATCCTTTCCACACTCAGAAAATTTCCTGTGATAATACTGAGACTTGGCCTTCCAACACAGATAATTAAATATACTCCTATAGGCCTTGAACCGCTGATGATGAGAAGCAGATGACGAAGCCTTGTATAGCTTCCACAGATAATTTTACCTTTTCCAGCTTTTATGGAGACCTGGAGTCATCCACGGATTCAGCAGTACTATCCTTTTTGAGGTATGAGGCGCTGGATTCTGGTGGCAAACTTCTAGGATACCTTCTTTTACTGAATCATAAAAGAAATCAAAAGAGCGGTTAAAATCCGATTCAGAATCCAAACTATCCCATGGCTGATCAATCAAACGAGATTTAAGTAGACTGATCTCACTGAAACCAAAACGGAAAAATGGGAGATTAGATGGCGAAGCTTTACGTTGCGGTCGATCAGCAGTCCTATATCGTGAAATTATTTGAAAAAAACTACGTTTTCTAAAGAGTTAAAGAGGCTGAGTTACAAGGTCGAACCTTAAAACGTACAGGGATTAGGAGGCACAGTTGGGGGCTGCCGCCCCCAAACCCCCGCTTTCGCAGCCTTTAAATATAAAAAAAAATTTCTTTAAACTGAAAGTAAGGAGCGACATTAAAACTTAAAACGAACAGAAATTATTCCGTATATGAAAGAGGCTGTGCCCTCCTCAACACCTCGCTCTTTACGCTAAAGTTTGACTTTCTGACAACTCTTTTTTTAAACAATAAAAACTTTAGCGTAAAGAGCGAGGCGTTGAGGAGGGCACAGCCTCTTTCATATACGGAATAATTTCTGTTCGTTTTAAGTTTTAATGTCGCTCCTTACTTTCAGTTTAAAGAATTTTTTTTTTATATTTAAAGGCTGCGAAAGCGGGGTTTGGGGGCGGCAGCCCCCCAACTGTGCCTCCTAATCCCTGTACGTTTTAAGGTTCGACCTTGTAACTCAGCCTCTTTAACTCTTTAGAAAACGTAGTTTTTTTCAAATAATTTCTGCACGTTTTTGTACACTTTATTACTTATTATTGCTTGACTAACTGTTAGCTGATCGTGTCAGGAGTTAAAGTTGGGGGGCTGCCGCCCCCCAAACCCTCCCCACTTGAACATTCTTATGTTAAGGCTTTTAATTCCTGAATACTCAAATCACGGCGTACAGGGTGCCTCCTAAGCCCTGTACGGTTTAAGGTTCGAACTTGTGACTCAGCCTCGTTAAAAGCCCCCCCAACTGTGCCTCCTAATCCCTTTACGTTTTAAGGGTTGACCTTGTAACTCAGCCTCTTTAACTCTTTAGAAAACGTAGTTTTTTTCAAATAATTTATGCATGAAGAGAAGACTTCCAAAATGTGGTGCACAATCAGTTTCAACTGATTCCTCCTAACTGTGCCTCCTAATCCCTGTACGTTTTAAGGGTCGACCTTGTAACTCAGCCTCTTTAACTCTTTAGAAAACGTAATTTTTTTCAAATAATTTAAAAAAGAAACTGAGTTTCTTTTCAAAGTATATAAAAAAGTTGCTCTGATGGTGAATCGAACCCGAGTTTTCCGCCTGAAAGTCTGAAGTCTCAGCCGCTGGACTATACAAACACAATAGTAATTGTTGTTTAGCAAATAGAAGGTATTTTCGACGCAAGCAAATTCCCAAAAATCTGGATATGTGGTTTTTGGAAAACAGGGAAGGAGTGATCAGATTGAGCTGAAATTTCGACGATAAGCTCCCAGGCCCCAGGAAAGCTTATCCTCTAAATTTCAGCCCGATCAGACAACGTTAAAGGGGGGTTGTGGAGGGAAAAATTAACATGGGCTAATATAGGAAAACGAGGTTTTTCGTAAATGTAAATTCGGGGGATAATTTTTTCGGTCTGAAAATATCAAAAGGCCCTAACAGGTCGAATTCTGCTTCGAATGAGTCCTCATTCAACCGGATCCGGTGCCAACTGGGGCCTGTAGGCGTGGCTAACAAAAAAAAAAGAGATGAATTTTAAGTGGCTATATTTGGTTTTTTGAAAACAGGGAAGGAGTGATCGGATTGAGCTGAAATTTCGAGGATAAGCTCCCGGGCCCTAGGAAAGCTTAACCTCTAAATTTCAGCCCAATCGGACAACGTTAAAGGGGGCTGTGGTGGGAGGGTCCAAACTTCCGGCCCAGTTTACCCCATGAAGATAAAGTCGGAGGATGATGAAATTTTGCAAGTTTCTTAGTTTGAGCTTGGGCTACAAAATGCAATTACCGCCGTCTCTCTGTGACCTCTAGGACCTGAAATCGCTTAACATTGTGGTGGGTCGCCTCTTTATAGAGGCACAAGTGTGCCTCCTTGATAGCAGGGAAATGATCAGAAATATCACTAACCATCACCGAATTATCTAAGACATATAGTGACGAAAAAATATTATCAATAAGTGATGCATGCATCTCAGTAATTCGGAGTTGTATACTAACTGAGGGTAAAGGCCCCGCAAACAGCAACATTGACACGCAATATCCAGCCGAAACAAAGTATTGATATAACAAGTGAAAGATGAAATACCCCATCATAATAAGCTCTTAAGAATGTATTGGACTAGTTCAAACACCTCTGCTAGACTTGTCATAAACGAAGGAATCGGTCCACTAGGGGATCTGTAAACCAAACCGACAACTAAATCCTTACAACCTGACTTAATCTCAATAAAAAGGGATTCAAAGATTCCTTCCTCATTTCTACTCAAATCACTTCGGAAATTATATACAAGATGATCGGCAATATACAGAGCGAAGCCACCTTTCACCATTTGTTTCCGGTTCATCCTCTCCATCCTAAATCTTTGGATATCTAAAAGCATATCCTTTTTTGAATCCAGGGAAGTTTCACATAATCCAATAACATCCGGAGTTCCACCACGGACGATCCGTTTCAGCGCATCAAAAGAGGAGCAAAGTCCCTGAATGTTTAGGTGAAGCACAGAAAAAATACCATCTTGTTTAGAAGAGGCAGAACCACTTAATTGCGAAACATATTTACTTTCAATAACCAATTTAGGATCATTATAATTCCTATTTCTACTTCCAACTGAATTATTAATTATACTTTCTATATCTAAAGGATTATTTTGTAACTCAACAAAACATTCCCCCAAATAGTTGACATCACCCTGGTCACGTGAGTTTGGTCGCTCCGCGACCAAACTCACCAGACCAAAGGTTAACGACATCACAGCAGAGCTATGGCATCTATGCAGAATAAAAATATTAACATCGAAAAATGACACAACCGAAGTAATGAAAAGAGAAAAAATACCGAAAAGCGCACCCAAAAATAAATAGAAACAAAAAATATTTTTGAGAAAAATAATACAATAAAGATTAAAAAAAAAAAAAAAACAGAGAAGGAAAAAATGAACCAAAAACAAGTGAATTGGTAGAGAGAAAAAAAGAAAAGGGACAATGAACAAACAATCCATGAGAAAGTAAAAAAAACAAAAAACAAAAACAAACAGACAGAAAAAAAACAACTAGATACAGTCAGCGAGAGACCTTTTTTTTTTTTATTGGAGTCCCACCACTAGACTTTGCCAAAATTTGACCTCGATCAGACCAAGCATTCCACTGACCGAATTTGTCTTTCGCCGCATTCAGAATATCTCGTCTCTACTTCGTCAGAGACTCAACAAAAGAATTACCACTAGAGGCCAACTTGGATTTGGGCTTGAACACTTTACAAGCAACGTTTTTGCTCAAAAACTTCACTATTATCGGAGCGACCCTTGGAGCAGATGGAACCCCCTGAGTTGAATCAGCTGTAGCAGCATTATTCAGTCTAAGTCTATACACGTTCACGACCTCATTTGCACTAATTTCAGGCAAAAACATCTTCTAATTAATAGTTAGCAACACAGCAGAACGAGTGTCAACACCAGTTTTCTGCCTAACACCGTGAAAAACTAGGCTGTCTAGTAGTGATTCTTGTTCATAACTATCCAACTTATTCTCAAGCCTGTTCAGTCTGTCCTCTAAATTTTCAAGTTCATTACTCAGTCCCTTTAGCGACTTTTCAATTCGCTGAAACTTGGGTTTAAATTCAATCATGAGAGTATCATAAGTTTGACTAGCAATAAGCTCAGTTGATTCCTTAAGAGAGTCTGAGCTAGCCAGTTTTTCCGAAACTTTTTGAATTATACTGTCCATCAGGTCATTTTTGGTTTTATCCAGTTCAGCTTGGGTAGCTACAAGTTTCTGTTGTATCGGGCTAATACTGCTAGATAATGCTAATGGTGGGCCATTTGCTCTGCTCTTATCATTACCTCTCAGCGCAAGGTATGTTTTTGATAGTCTCATGTAAATATCAGGCGTAGTAGCAAGCTCTTCAAAAGCTTTTTTTGAAGCAGGAGCGGACAAATTAACAGTGGTAGGATCATAAACATGGAGATCTGCATCCACGAGGCAAAATTCATCATGCAATCCATAGCAAAATGCCGTATAAACTGGCTTGCCTCGTGTATCTTAACCAGGTTTTATTATTCTTACTGGCCAGAGGGGATAATCCTTGAACTTCGCAAGAGCAAGATCAAATTGTTTAAAAGCCTCCCACGCTCATTTCTTTCCCAAAGTCACCCGATCAAAATTTTGAGATAGCCATTTTGTTCAGCATGGTCAAAAATATGATAGCTATGTCTTTTAGGATGACTTAATCCCTCAAAGTCTCCGGGGGGGGGGGCTGAAAGTTATGAACTTTGCCCAATGTTAACATATAGTATTGGTTGTTGGGAAGTATACAGACGTTTTCAGGGGAGATTTTTTCTGGTAGTGCAGGGGGGTCGGGGGTTATGTGGGAGGATCTTTCCATGAAGTAAGTTTTCATGGGGGAAGGGAAATTGTTTTGAAGGGGGTGCCAGATTTCCCAGCATTATTTAAAAAAAAAGATCAGAAATTATATAAAAAAAACAAGTTTTTCAACTGAAAGTAAGGAGCAACATCAAAACTTAAAACGACAGAAAATATTACGTATATGATTGGGCTCACCCTCTAGTCAATACCTCGCTCTTTAAACTAAAGATTTTTTAGTACTTTCATAAAAGCTATTTATTCTAACTAACGGCATTTGCGATTAAGGGGTTATTTTCAAAGAATTGGAACAAAATTCGAAATTTAGCTTAAAAAGCAAGGTATTGACTAGGGGGCGAACCCTCAAATATACGTATTGAAAATATATGAATATAGAAGTCCATTACGAAAGTTGATTCGTAAGTTACGAATATTTATTACTAATAAAAACGCTCGTAAATAAAATTAAAAAAGTTTCGAGAAAGCCATTTAACCAAATAAAAGTAAAATTAATATTCAAATATTGTTTTAATTATTCATTTTCTCGAGTTTCGGTTACCATTGAGCCGGGTCGCATCTTACTTACAGTTCGTTACCACGAACTATTTGAAAAAAAATAAATACAAAATTCCACATTTTTGCAGATAAGAGCTTGAAAATTCTACAGTAGGGTTATCTGATACGCTGAATCTCACGATGTGATTTCCACTAAAGTTCTATTATTTTTAAGGGAATTTCCTTGTTTTTCGACAATAAGGCGAATTTTCTCAGGCGCGTAACTTTTGATAGGTAAGACAAAAATTGATGAAACTTATATATTTTAAATCAGCATAAAAGTTTAATTTATTTGACATATCTATTGGCATCAATATTCTGTTTTTTGGAGTTTTGGTTACTATTGAGCCGGGTCGCTCCTTACTTACAGTTCGTTACCACGAACTGTTTGATTATGTTACATTCTGTAATCTATTGCTTATCGATGGATATTAAACAAGATACTTCCTAGATTAAATAATTTGATAGGATTCAAACATTTCGGGTTTCGATATATTCCACTCAAGAAAAATAAAAATTTATTAAATACAGTATATTTTATTTAACACTGCAATTTAGTCAATATTATATTACCTGTCGAGCGAGACTGAATAATATGCTGCCAATTACCAGCAACAACGAGTACATCATCCAATGTAAGGGACTCCTGAAACTGAAAGCAGAAGGGTGTAAGTACAACAATACTATGCAGAATGGCTGTAGGAGTGTTATTTTGGGCCAGTCAATTTAAAAAAACCTGACCCCACCAGCGTCCTTCTGCCCCTCCCATCACCAGTTTGCGAGCAGAGAGAAATAGCCAACACTTTGGACCTTAATCGAACCGAAATCACGCAGGAATTTTCAATTGGTGTGATTATGGACTAACGTGGGCCACAAGCTCTTTGATGCTGTCCCACCTTTCCCACCGCCAAGTTTCAGCTCAAAGGTACACCAATAATATTTGTTTTAATGGAAACATTTAAGAACTTCAATCTGCGTGACTAGAGGATCAAAGTGGAGCCATACTTCTCCAGCAACGCTTCCCTGCCACTCTACCAGGTTTTTAGTAGAAAGGCAGGTACCTACCAATTGTTTTCAACCAGAATTCTGTACAGATTAAAAAATTAACAATATTAGAGACAAAATGCAGGCCCATGATCGCTTAAACCCCTTTCCTTATTGAAAATTGAAATGCCGGAATCTCACAAGGTGCTTAATCTGTATGTTTGGAGAAACAAAATAGGACAGGTTTGCCTTCAACGTCTTAATTGAAATTTATAAGAAAAGAACCAAGGGTGCAAGGGACATGAAAACGACGATTTTTAGAGACGTATTCCCCTTTTCCGGCCTCCATTCAACCTGAAACTCATAGGGCAACTTCCGCAACTATATATAGCTAGGAATATATTTGCTTATATAATATATGTAACTAAGAACTTATTTGATAATTATTAGGAGGGTAGCTACACCCAAGCAACCGATAATCAGGAAACTTTAGATCGTTGAACTTTAAAATAGGCTTCAAATTTTCATTGCTCGACAAAGAGTGACTTGTTAGCAAGAATTGTAAAGCTTGTTTATTTTCACGGAAAGGAATTACATGCTTCTGCTAATTACTACTACTAACAACTCAGCAAAACACCAAGCCAACTGTGGCCAACACAGCTATACAAGCTGCTCCTCCATTCTAATCTATTTAAAGCCTCTCTCTTTACGCCCTCACAGGAAGCTCCCCTTTCCCTTAAATCTCTCTTTACAATACCCTCTCACCCCAGCCGCGGAAGACCTGCTTTCTGTTTTGTCCGAGAGGGCTCGCCGAAAATCCTTTATTTGTTTCCCGTAAATTTTAGGATATAAATAGTGTTGCAAAGTAGTAACGTGGTTTTTCCATTTTTTTTTCCAAAATTTACACTCTGGTCTCATTTAACTTGGAGGTCTGTATTTGGGCTGATTTATATCAAACTGCAGAACCAACACGCTTAATCGTTGCAAAATCGATATACTACTGCTACTACTACCAACTCACCACAGCACCAAGCCGCCTGAGGCGAACACAGCTACGCACACTCCTCCTCCATCCCAATCTATTCAAAGCATCCCTTTTTACACCTACCGGAAGTTCCCTTTTCCTTTAAATCTTTCTTTATAACATCCGCCCCCCCCTCCCCAGCCGAGGATGAACTGCTTTCCGTTTAGCCTTAGACAGTTGGCCGAAAAGGACAATCTTTGGCAATCTGTCATCCTTCATCAGCACAACGTGCCCTAGCCACCTCAACCTTTCTTTCATTATAGCCCTAGAAAGCGGTATTGAACCACATTTTTGTATAGCCTACTGTTTGAAATACGGTCAGTCAGCCAGGTACCCAGAACAATCCGTAAGTAATTTCTCTGGAAAACAGCTAGCAAATCTTCATCTGCTTTTCAGAGCGCCCATGCTTCAGAGCCATATTTGACCACTGTCATCACTGTAGCTTCTACTATTCTTTCTTCTTCTATTTCACAGCAGGTGGGCTTTTCAGTTGATACTATTTAGCCCTTTTCCTTTTGCTTCACTCTGCGGGCTACAGAACTACTGGCGTGGTTGTCTCTTATTTATTAGATATTCTCAAATATCTTTCAGTAGATCTTTCGACTCAAGGAGTTCAAATATAAGATGATTGATATAGACTTCTGTGCTCTGTGTGCAGGTATAGTCTGCTAAGCTCTTGGCTGATAGTGAGATTTTGTGGTGTTTGAAGCACTTTAACAGTTTACAATGCAAGCTATACTGTGCAGACGTCAGCATATTACATTCAAATAGGCAGTGGTCAATTGTTTCATTATTCATAATACAATACCTGCAATGAGGGGACAGGGGAACTGAACCACTTGAATTAGGAAGCTGATACGAGAATGCAAGAAAGTTTAGTCCATTTGTTCCAGAACGAATTCTATGATAAATTTTAGAAAAGTACTTATTGGGAAAGGGGGCCCTAGAAATTATAGCCCTAGAAATTAGGATTAAGAAATTGGGGGTCAGTCAGATGGGAAATAAGACAAAACTCGTAAATAATTGGTCTTTAAAATATCTACCGAGTCCTCACCCGTCTTGGAGCACCAACGCTACAGAACCATACTTAAACACTGTCGTCTAATTAGCTTCTAATATTCTAATCTTGGTTCGCAGGCGTATCATCCTATTCTTCCAAACTTTTTCGATTGTGGAAAAAACACCCTGAATATTGGCTATTCTACTTTAAAAATCTTCACTGCACCAACCTTCACCAACAATACTTCCTAGGTATGTGAAGCTTTCCACTTGATCGATTTTCTCGTTCACAAACATTACCTCTTCATCTTCACTCATTCCCAGTCTTAGAGACTTAGTCTTCTTTACATTAATTTTCAAACCTATTCTTGCACCCCGAACTCTCAAACCCTCCTAATATTCATTCATGTTGCTAACATTTTCATCTAGGATACTGAAATCGCCAGGATAATCTAAGTCTAGGAGAGGTTTACTTCTCATTTGAATCCATGCTCTCCCACAGCCTTTGCTCTGGGTAATGACCGAATAATGACTTCCGTGACATACATATCACACCATTCCCTTGACAAACATATCCCACCATTTTTACGACAGCCAGCAGGTGCATGTTACGTCATAGGGATTGCTTTCTAAAAGATACATGTGTTAATTACTTTATAAAAACCTACGATGACCAGGGCTTTTTTACTTTTGGTTGTTATATAATAGTCTTTTGGGTGTTACCTAATAAAGAGAAAAAACCCGTGAGGGTCATGGCTTCTGTACTTCAGGATTTCTTTGGTTGTTACGTCATAGGGTTTGCTTGTTAGAGGGCCAGGAAAAAACCTTTAGCTCCCACCAAGAAAGAGTATGACCCATTTTGATCATCGTCCAATATTTACTGGCGAGGGTGACGTAATCGTACATAACTTTTTGGATTTGCTTCAGTATTGAACAGGAGTTCAGTGTGTCAACATCAAGGATATTCTTCTTTTGTAATGGATGCTTTTATTCTATTGAATATTGAAGGCGCTAACAATGATGAAATGAAACCTAGACTGCCTAATGCTGTAAAAGACATTACAAGTGGTTTCCGGCTAACCCTAGAATGGGACAAGATGTTTGCAGGATATGTTATACCATTAAGCAAATTCAAGTCGGAAGAACAGTCATGCTTTGCGGCAAAAGTGATTATAATGCATATACTAAGATTACAAGACGAATTAAATGCAATAGTGAAATATATTGAAGAAAACAATCTGAATCAAACTGTAAAAAAGGAGTCAGTTTGCCACAAGCGTGAAAGAATCATTGTTAGTCTATAATTGGTAGTGAGAGTGTCAGGATTAAAAATGACTGGATATGAGAACCAAAAACTCATATGGAATCTAGTGAATTCGGAAAAATGTTCGATTCTAGATGTGGATATTCTAGATTTATCTCTACAAAGGAAAATGTTTTCTCAAATAATGCTTAATGATATAATGAGAGATGATTCTCCGTCTTTGGATTATTCCTTGAAACTTTTACGCCATGGTCCAGATGTATTTACTCAATTTATTGACATACTAATTGAAACAAAACAAAATAATATTGTGGTTTGGTTTTAACCACTACCTAGACGGCCATTTTGCAAGGCAACAAGAAATAACTCCAAAAATCTGGTCTAAACAAGTTACGTGACTCGATTACTCCTTCTCCTAGAAGATAGTCATTTTCTTCATCGCGAGTCAATTTTTTTGGAAGTAAGACAGTCAACATAGAAAATATGTTTCACACATATCCATTATGTTTGTATACATTGACCAGTTGGTTATCCCGAGAGAAATGTACTATTATTGATGATTATAATGAAAAGTGTAGATTATGCAATCCATGTAAATTACATAGAGGATGCGCAGCAAAAATTAAAATTGTAATTCCTGTCTCGAGGAAATTTGTGACTCTCATACTAGAGGTTTCATATGCTCCAATTATCACTATGATAAATGTGATCAATGGGAAAACACTTACCCTGAGATGATCAGAAAAAAACTCTAAACGTGATTTCAGTTTATTTTTCAGAGACTGGTATTGTAAGGGTTTTAAATTTCTTCGGGAAGAAGAACCTGGTCTACGCTTCAATTGCTGGAATAATCAGAGAGTCTGGTTTTTACGATGTCCTATGAAGATAACAGCTACTGTGATTATAAGCCTACATATTTTTATTTGGCTGTTACAGAAAGCGATTCTTCATATGTGAATTCTGTGTGCAACATTGCTTCAAATAAGCAAACTGTAAAACCCGAATTTTAAATATAAAAAGAATGAAGTTACATTGCTTTGTACAAAAAGTGACCCTGACTTGGCATGCCAAGATAAATACAAGCTGAATCCCGACGAGGTTCCGCCACTTATTATTAACGATGGTTACCTATACGTGGAAAAAGAAATCTAAAAGACACTACTTTTACTTGTACTTGTGGCGGGAATCAGGCGTTTCCACCTCGCCCGGCATCGATGATCTTGGAGACCTTCTTGGACCATGTTGAGCGATCTTCTGCCAGCTGCTCTGCAAAAGCGAGCCACTGAGTTGACCATCTGTGTCCGAATTTTCTGAATCCCCCGATAGGTTCAAGGTCTGATTTGGCCAGGTTCCACCAGTTCTTCCTCTTTCCTCCTTGGCGTACTTCCAGGAGCTATTAGGCTCGACTAGAAGTATTTGGCAGGGCAAGTAGTCTGGCGGCTTCCGTAATACATGGCCCAACCATTTTAAACAGCGTTCTTTAATAGTGAGCGCAACATCTTTCTGAATATTGCACATTCGACGTAGATCCGCACTGGAGATACGGTCACGCAGCTGTATTCTGAGAATTCTTCGGAGACAGGTACGCTCAAACACCTTCAATGTATTCTCATGCTGTAGTTTTACCGACCATGTTTCGCATCCGTAAAGGAAAACGGTGCGGACTAGTGCCATGTAGATTCGAACTTTCGTCCGACACTGACTTCGCGGCGATTCCATAAGGTTTTCCGAAGGGAGGCAAAGACTGTCTGCGCTTTCTGTATTCTCTGTTGGATGTCAGCGTCGGAAGATCCGTCAATACATATTTGGGAGCCTAAGTATGTAAAACAGTTGACTTTTTCCAGCTGAACTTGATTGACAGTTAGTGTGAATGGCCTTGTGTCGTTGTTAATAGCCATGAATTTCGGTTTCTCTGTGCTGACTTTCAAGCCGATCAGGTCTGCCCAGGCCACCACGTTGTCAAGCATGTTTTGAGCTTCTACGGGGTCTGACAGGAGGCCAACATCATCGCATAACAGAGGTCAGTCAGTGAAAGATTCTGTCCGATCTGAACTCCTGGATAGGACGACAGTGCATTTTCAAGCACCCAATTGACGCAATAATTGAACAGAGTCGGAGAGAGGACACACCCTTGTTTTACTCTGAACTCAACCAGGAATTCCTCAGTTTCTTCACCATAGACTCGAACTCGGCTCACTGACGAGTCATAGTATGCCTTCATCAGTTCAAAAAACTTCAGCGGCATTCCGTCATTCTCTAGGATCTTCCAAAGTTTCTGGCGAGTGACCTGGCGAGAAGTCCAGGAACATCAAGATCAGGGGTATATTGTACCTTTTAAACTGCTGGATAATGAGGTGAAAAACGAAGATATTATCAGTACAGCCTCTACCTGGCCGAAAGCCGACTTGATTTCCTCGGGTTCTTTCCTCCCTTGCCCCTTTGAAGTGGTTCAAGAGTATGATCCCAAATTTTGTCCGCAATGTCTATAAGACTTATTCCGCGGTAATTTTTGCATTCGGTTTTATCTTCTTTCTTATAGAAAGGAGAATGACTGATGTCTTCCAATCTTTTGGGAAAGAATTGGTCCTCCACACTTCTTCGAAAATGCCATGGAGCTGTTCAGCAGTGACCTCAGGGCATTGTTTGTACCCTTCCGGGGGGAGGCCGTCTTCGCCTGGGGCTTTGTGGTTCTTCAGGGTCTTGATCGCTTTTAGTATTTCGGCTCTGGTCGGTGTATCCAGCTCGACGTCGTAGGGTTCTTTAGAAACGGCAGGTGGGAAAGAATCAGGAGCGGATGACGGGGATGGGTTTAGGAGGATCTGAAAGTGATCGTTCCATCTTGCTAAGCGCTCCTTCTGACAACTAATGATTTTTCCTGATCTGTCTTTGACTATTTCTGAGACAGCAGCTTTCTTACCAACGGACTCTTTCAGGATCTGGTAAAGCTTGTGGGTATCATGGGAGCGTGCTGATTTCTCTAACGACACGGTAGCATCTTCCCACATTTGGCGACGGTCCATACGAACAGAGCGTTTTACCTGTCTGCGCAGCTCTTTTGTTTATTCTTTAGGGCCGCTCATCTTTTGTCTTCGCTCACCGACTATTGACAGGGTCCTAGTGGTAATCCAGTGCTGTCGCTTGATTTTTGCTCGGCCTAAGATTTCATCAGCAGTCTCTGTCATCACTGTTTTAAAGGTCTTCCATCTCTTCTCGGGGGTTGGGTTTTCATCAGAACTGAGGGCGTCAAATTGGTTAGTCAGTTCCAAATTGAGGGCCCGGCGAACTTCTTTGTCTTGGAGCTTACCAATGTTGAATCCGGCCTTGGGCTTGTTTTTTCTCCGAGTTGCAAGACGTAGCAAAACTTTTGGAGCAACAAGCCTGTGGTCAGACCCAGACTGCGAGCCTGTGTCCGCGCCGTTGTAAGAGCGAGAGTCCTGTACGGAGCTTCTCCAGCGCTGGCGTTCGAGAATGAAGTCTATTTGAGCCTTAGTGACACCGTCATTTGAATGCCAAGTTAAAAGGTGGCTAGGTTTGTACTGAAATATGGTATTGGTGACAACAAGGTGTTCATCAAGGCGTAGTTTAACAACCTTTGCCCATTCTCGCATCTGTGACCTTGTCCAAATTTTCCCATGATTTGTCTTATGGTTTGGTCAGACGGACCAACTCTTGCGTTGAAGTCTCCAGCAACAATCAAGTAATCACGTGCGGCAACAGAAGAAGACAGCTACTGTAGCTCGCCGTAGAAATCATCCTTGGTCGTATCAGCAGCGTCACGGGTGGGGACATAGGTAGAAATTATCGACACAGTTGCGGGGTTTCCTTTTAGTCTGATTCTGGCAAGTCTACAGGAGACTGGTTCCCATTCTAGGAGAGCATTTCTGGTTCTTTGGTTCATGATGAAACCAACTCCGTGGAATCCCGAATTATCCTCTACTCCGGAGTAGAAAAAATGGAATTGATGTAGCGTTTCAGGAGCTGTAATAACTATGAAGCCAGAACCTGAAATTCTGGTCTCGGATATGCAAAGTATGTCTATGTTGTACTTCTCCATCTCATGGACAAGAAAAACTTGCGTGGCTTCTTGTTTGACGGATCATACATTCCAGCATCCCCCATTTATTCTAGATTTTGCCTGTTTAATGACTGTAGTGGGTTTTCCTAGATTTATGGCATGAAAAGGATTTTCCGACTTCGCCACCATATTCGAAGTCGCGTCGCCTGCCGGGAACGCCGTAGTATGGTTGGCTTGTTTACTTCTCGACACCTGCGCCAATACGGGGGCCGCGTCGCTTGCCGGGGACGCTGTAGCCGTTAAAACTTTTCTTCTAGGTCTCAGATCCATCGATGTTTCTTGGGAATAGAGGTGACCGCAAGGTCCCCAGTCTTGCGGGTCACCCGGAGCGCGTTGGCCACCAAATTGCACGGCGTGGAGCTCAGTGGTGTTTACACCCTTCCACCGCTTTGAGGTGCGCTGACGGATTTCCTCTGCTGCCCAGGGACGGAAGATCGAGCCTCATTGCATGTAGCTACCATCACTGCCATGGAGGTATACAAGCTTATCTTGACCTTTGATTCCCACCTGGAATCAGCAAGGGCTTCAGGAAGACACAGAGTTTTTTATATACTCGTTTTATTGATAAACAAATCCACATACATTTTAAAAGCATTTTACGCTAAGAGTACTGAAATTTATATTATACAGGTAGGAAAGAGTATTTTCAACTAGAAAGTTGTTCAATCGAGTATTGTCACAATAAATACTAAGAAACTCACTGTAAATATATCCACGACATTGAAAAATAAGTATAATATTACGTGAAAATCACAGCTTTAGGTTGATAAAACTTGTACTCGTTTCCGATTTTGAATAATAGAAATTCCATTTTCCTTAAAAAATTTTTTAATGTAAGGAATGTAGAAAGCACACGGTAGGCCAAGAGCATCAAAAATTCCATATTCTTCGGTGTTTGAACGATGCTCAGCCAATGTCCCGTGAACTACTATATGAACTACTATTAACAATGATAAGGGTATTGTTAAGACTATTAATAAGATCAAAGAAATCCGAGGGTACGCAATAGGATTTGCATTTGGACATGTAGGGATCCAAATTGAATACATTTGTTGTTTGATTTGTGTTCATGGTGCCAAGCCTAATAGAATACTGCCATCAGGGGTATTTTCCCAATAAGTTTCAAACTGATTTGGCCAGATTAATACTACACTCCCCTTCAATGGCTCTTAAAAGGTGCACTCTAAACGTACTGTGGCCGTTCGGACAATGCTCATATCTTGAGTACCGGACAAATACAATACAATAATACCATGAATTTTTGCTAACATTTCTTCGGTTATACTATTTTCAAATAATTGTGTATCTCGATCTAGGGATTGTATTATCAGTTCATATAAGGTCCTGTAGGATTTATTAAAGGATAAATTGTATAGTGGAATTCCATTTACTTTACATACAAGAGATAAAAGACATTCAAATTTATGTGGAGAATTTGTCCATAATTCAAAGGAACTAGCACTTTTTACGAATACCAAAGCAAGTTTTGAAGGAATTTCTCCATTGATCAATGAGAAATAGGTGTGGGTGCTTGCACCCGTAGTAATATGTCCTTGATTCGTGATTGTATGAGGAACGAGCAATTTGATATTATTTCCGAAAGCTCTTAATTTCTCAATTGCCACAGCAACAGAACTCATAACCTGTTGTTTTCATACATGAAGTATTGCCGTTGTGAGAAAGACTATTACATCGGGTTCAGTGCCAAGTACTTTTTGCAAAATAAAATTGGACGAAGAAAGTTGCAGCTTTATATCAATTTTAACATTTGGGGGGGGGGGCAATAAACTGAGGTATGTCAAATATCTCGTGATTTATTTTCCCAACCAGATGTAAATCTTAAGTTGTCGCACCTCTAAGTATATTGCTAGTGTCTGTGTCCATTTTATATTCACATCCTTTAGTCAAGCCTCTCAAAAGCTTATAGGACATTGGAGTAATCTATATAAATTGTATATAACATGCATTATTTGAAAAAAAATTCATTGGATAACCCCTCAGCTTCACTTGGTTTTTCATTATTAGATTTTTTGACAGTCACATGCAAATCTATAAATGTGGAAGTCAAATATACGAAACAATCTTAAAAATGTAATCTTGAAAATATTTTTGAAAATGTACATTTTCAGAGAGCAGTTGTTGCGGATAAAATGGTTCATAGTAACCATGTTTTAAACCCACATCAACATTTCCTGTATTGAAAAGATTTAGAAATGAGTTGACTGAAGGATGAGAGTTTTTATGCTGTAGATATGCCATTTCTAGTGAAAGAAATTCTTTTTCAAACTAGCGATTTTTACTTTTGGTTCCTTTTTTTCTTCGACAAGAGAGATGTTTTACTCTTCTGGGTTAAGTTGGTACTGATGAGTAATTAGGTGTTTATCGCCCTTTTTAAACATTTTCTGCTTTGTCGTGATTTAAATCGCTCGTCGAGGGACCGTGCGCCGGAACTGAGATTTTGTGAAACCCTTTCTTTAAAATCCTTTCCAGAGCCCCAATCGTGTAATCTAGAGGACGCAAAATGACGGCTACCGGTGTAATATATTTTATAACCAGGGATAATGCAGAGTGAAACGACTTAGCAAACCAATTGCATATACCGTAGCCGGACATTGACAAACAACCCGTGTAATAGTCAATCCCAGGACCCAATTAACGCGGTACAAAAGTAGCTACATAGCAATCAATATCAGTACAAACAAAAGTATTTTTCATACTTTTCAGACCAACAAAAGTATTTTTCATACATGTAATCACAGTCAAACCTTTTGTTATTGCTAGAGGATCACCCAACTCACTTCTTAATGTTAAATGAAAGAGCTCCAAATAGGAAGGGCTGACTGGAATATATTGAAGACGTTTTATTTTGTAGTGGTGAATTTGTTCCTGACTGCTTTTTCTTTCAAGAAAACATAGAAGGGGAACATTAGTATTACCAACTATCCATGTCTCAACAAAGGATGTGTGAAGAAATAAACAATTGTCAGATGAGAAGCCGGGCACATAGTCTGAATAGATAACATGGTCCTTGCCACTTAAATTTTTTCTTTAATAATACGATCTTTAAAACCGAGAGCCTTACGTAAATCCTCATTGAGGAAAATTCTTTCATTCTCAAATGAATTGGTAATGTAAATTCTCCTCTTTTCTGTTGAATAGCTGAATCTGAAGCTACCCTTTTTTCGACTCGCAATTTTGTGTTGATAACTCGTCACAGCTCATGCAAATTGTTGTATTCCTCGTTGGGTATGCTGGCAAAGGGGTGATCACCAGAGTCAAAATTTGCCACCAAAATCTCATCAGAGAAGTCAATGGGTCTAACGTTTATATGATATGTAAAATCTTTTCTCAGGAAATAATTTTTAAGAATACAATCAACAAGAGCAGCTTTATACTTTCCATCAAATTTGATAGAGGGCAAGAGTTTTGTCCAAATATCGTAGTTTGATTCAAATCATCGTAGAGTGGGACAAAGACATTAGCTATGAATGTCACATAGAAATCATGGTGAATGCCCTCAGTGGCAATCCAGGAATCAAAATCAGAGTTGTAACCTAGCCAGCAAACGAGCAGCACTCTCTTACCCCTATGAATGCGACTCTTTAATATCTTTGCAATTTAATAAACTCCAATGGTTTTAACTTTTTTAAATTCATAATCGTAAAAACGACCAAGAATCTCGTTATCTTCCACGTAGACGTTACGTTAAAGGTTTAGTGTCAAAATTTATCAAGATTATCTTCGAAGTGCTCTTTTGATGAAAGAGTGAGTTCTACTGGTGTCAATTTGTAAGGTTTGGCCATTTCTAGAGAATACTGCATAGAAATCCGGCATTTATGGGCAGTAAAAGTCTAAGAAAGCTAACAATCGCTTGAATGTTTGTTTTCTTTTAAAACCCTTTCCTTTCTTTTTTCAAGCTAGGGCACGTAAGAGTGAACGATGTTGCTTTGTTAGTTGCCTAGCTGCATCTGGTGGTTGATTATTACCTTCGGTTAAATTTAAACAAAGCTCAGATAGAAGATTAATAAATTCATAGTCAACAGGATGTTTGAGTATAGCTTTCCTAAGCCGCAGTTTTGGATTACTTACGATGGAAAATTAATGTCGGTTTTCATGTATTTTCTTCAGTGTCATGATGGCAACTAATGACGTTTTTAATTATTCACAGGTAGATTTACGGTAATTTCATTATCAAAAATATTCTTAACTACACATATATCCTCGGGTGTGTTTTGATTGAGATCCAATAGTATGTAACCATAAGGTTTATTAGTAGCTTGAGTGTATGCCGAGAGTAAAAATTTCGGTTAACCGAGAAATATTTGCTCGTTTAAAGTTATAAGAGAACTTGAATCGCGAAAAACCCTATAGATGATATAGTAAATACAGTTCAAAGCAAGCGTTCTCATACATTTACTCTGCTGAAAAAGATTATAGAGAACAACGGTTGTGGAATTTTTTTCATGGTGAGACAGGACCGTGAATAACTTTAATGTCTCCTGAGACCATTCAGCAATGTATTCCTTTAAATCATCAATAATCAGCCACGAGCTAGGTTCTATTGAAGTCCCCGTATGAATTTTACCAAGTCCCCGTATGAATTTTACATCTGGTACAGTAGTCTTTATTTTATCATAGGACTCTTGCCACACACTATAGCAATAATAGGCATTTTCGGATTTTCTAAGAAAAATATTTTATAACGATTTTGAATTATTTTTTTAAAAGTGTCGTTTTGCCAGACATTGAAAGTCCGCAAAGAAATGATCTGAATGGAGTTTAAAATTGATACATGTTCCCCAATGTCAAAGTACGACTAACCTAACCTAACCTCAATCTGTTGAATAAATATTCAAACAACAAAATGCCTGGTTTCTTTAATATAAATAAATGCACTAAATAATAACTTGAATGTATTTAGCTAAAATATACACTAAAAAAGGAACTGAAAAGCACTTGAACCTGACGCCGGGTGGGGAAGCCGGGGTGGTTGGAAGACGTGGCACCTACCGCTGGCCGGGGTGATGATGGTAGAAAATAAGAGTATAATATTAAGCAATTTTCAAAATAGCGATTCCGCTTTGCGCAAAAAATATAAATAAACAAAAGCGGCTAAAAAAGTCAGGAAAAAATAACTGCTGAGCTGGGGACTGAGAAAAAAAGGGCCCTCATCCAACCAACTATTGAATTTTCTTCAGACGGAGACGACGTCTATAAATATGTCTCTATCTGAAGTAAGGTAATGACAGTTTGGTAGTACTCTCACACCGTCCGCGCGCACAAAGACTTTGTCTGATATGGCCTGCATGTCATTTTTATCTACTCGAACTGTGTATTTTTAAATTTAAAGAGTGAAATGCCATGACTTTCACTCTTGGAAATAAATTATTCTCTACACGGTTCCTAAACACACTCATATGGAAATTTTCCATTACATGGTGTGAAGGCACCGCCTTACAGACTTTTTGATATCTTCATTTTACGTGTGCACACAGTGCACTTTCAGACCTGCAAGCACACCTTTGATATCAAGTTACTTCCCGTCTTTGGTTTTAAAAATAACAACTTATTTCGCGCATGGCAGTTCACTAGTTCGGGTAAGCGGACTCATCCCAGTTGGCATAGTCCGTTCAAGAGCTTTTGTGCATACTATTTCCAAATCGTCTAAAAAAAATTCAGTTTTAACTTTTAACAATAATGAATCTGTATCCCTATAATAGACTTGAACCCCCGGCCATTGGAGCTTACACATATTGTAATAAAATTCAAACATGAGTTTTTGGAAACTTCTAATATGGCACTACTAGAGGCAATGTTTTTATTTAATACTACGCTTTTGTTTTTCTATGTAAAATGACCATATTGGAGTCTATAATCGTGAACAATGTGAAATTCGGATCTACAAGAATTTGGGTACATTCCTTTGGGTCGGTTACAACGTCAAAACAACATCTATTGTGTTCACTCTCAAGCATCTTACCGAATGCTGAATTAAAAATAAGCTCGCCGTTCTCGTATTCAACCTTCGTCTTTGCCTCAGATCGTTTAATGACAAAGGAGTCAGTGATTGTCTTTATATATGGCTTCCAATCAAACTGGAGGTCATAATGTATCATTGTGACTTTGAAACCGTTGGCCAGCATCCACCGCAAAAGAACGTGGTGTAAAATAATATTATCTTTCGGATAAAGGTCGACAATAAGCTTTTGTACTGAAGGTGTCCAGCGCACACCCTATCCTCTACCAGAGACAGATTATAAAGACTCAATGAATACCCAGGAATAAGCACGTACGCAGGAATTTGTGTCGGGGGGGGGGGGCCAAATCCTTCAAACCCATTATTCTGTGAGAAAAATCAGAAATATATGGGAAAATGAAAAAAATCGTGAGATTTCGGGGGGGGAGGGTCTGGGCCCGGAGACCCCTCCCCCCTGCCTATGTGCCTGCATAGAAACCGGTCTGTTCATGCACGGGAAAACAAAATCCTTTACCGAGTCATGAAGTTTTACTGGTGTTTCCCGGTCGGTTTCGAAAAACCATCCTTGTGATCCATTCTCCTCAACAGTATAAATTTCATGGAAATTTGGAGCAGAACGATTAATTCCCACACGGCAAAGAGAAGTGAGACACTGCCAACAAATAAAGGGAATTCATTTCCTGGAAAACCGCATTCGACTTTTCACCGGTGCTCTGTCCAGTCGGATTGGTTTCCAGTATACGATCCTTGTGGAAAACATACCCTTCCCGCATGGATCTCTCTACAAATAAGTGCTGATTCACTTCGGTGATCATACCTATTTTTTCTTTACTGATTTTAACAATTAAATCCATCACTAAATGAGGAGTTGAAAAACAACACCCAAAATACAACCCAAATTCCTCGTATATTTTATCCTTGTTCGTAGAGACAACACCTAAAACCGTCAGTACATCTGATGCGATAATTTTAAGAATTAAATCCATCACCAGATGAGTAATTTTTGTCCGTGTTTTTACAGAAAATATCCAACAACGTCAATAGATCACTTGCCAGGTAAATTTTACAGTAATCCTCCCCATTCTTACACCCTCCCTGAACCAAAATTTGTTTTAGCAAGTTCATAGTCGGCATTGGTGCATTGACAATCGTAAAGTGAATCATAAAACGCTTCGATGGGTGGTAATCTTTCCTCACGTAGCCTCGAGGCGAATTTGTAGTGCTCATATGGGTATATACTCTTACAAACTCACAAATAAAAAATTTCATCATTTAGAAAAGGCTGTTTAAGGAGGGGGAAGCTATTAAAATCTTCGTTTTTCTGTACTTGAATGAGTTGACTTAGGGATTGTGGGAAGAAAGTATAGGAATATAAAAAATGAATTTTATTCAAGTATGTATTATTATTTTCATGTGTTTTACATTTGAATTCTAAGAGCAGCTACTTTTCAGATGATTCGGGTATGATTTTATAAGAAAATAAAACGATCTTCCGATGCGCTATCTATAACTTCACCTTTCTACGAACGTGCCGACGCTGGTAATACTAATTACCATCATATACTATCAAGGAATTACGAAGGCGGCGACAATACGCTCTCGATGTAGGCCCACAGTGTAGGCGACATTGCCGGTATCTGAACCAAAAATTAATACGAGATTATTAGCTCATGGAAACGCACTTAATTTCATCCGGTGAAAGTATTCATATTTGGCTAAAAGAGATTATGAGTCTGAGAATTATTTGAATGGGCAATGCAACAGTTCAGGCGTATTCGGACCAAACTACCAACTAATGGTTTAATGACTTGAAATTATATAATAGATGGAACCCCAAAGTGACTCTTTGAATGTATTGAGATCACACTGCCACCTCAAGGTTTAATGATCAGAAAGTATTCCTTACATGGGCTCCCCCAAAGTGACTATTAGGAGCCTTAGAGCCACTACTTCGAGCTATAAATTTACGGCCAGAAATGACCCCATAAATGCGGGTGGAGTGCCTTTTCTTTACATTTCAGGTAATACAAAGTTCTAAGGAGTCTTAAAAAATACATTTTGAGGAAGAGTTTGTGACAATTGTCGGGGATCCAGGGAGGTCATTGAACAGATCGTCTATTATAAGGTCAAAGTCATCATTGGTGGCCTGGAAAAAGAATAAAAATTCTTACTCCCTTGAAGCATCTATGATTTTAACCTGTGAAAAGAGCATTAAGCTGAAAAAGAAGAATGTTAATCTAAGGGGCAGTGTCTCCTCAAATTTCTTTCTTAAAAACAAAAGTAAAACTCTTAAGTTTTCAACATTAGAATGGATTATTTTTAGAAGCAGCAAGATCCTAGTTATTCCCTCTTTTATTACCCCAAAAAAGAACGCCTTATTTTTAGCTATTTCTCTCTTAGGATCAATGAGGTCAATCAAAGTGTCCTTAAAAAAACTATGAGCACGGCCCTTATATTTTCCGCATTATTAAGTTGAAAAAAAGAAACCCATTATCAATCTAAGAATTAGGGTCCTCTAACCCCCCTTCTTAGTGGCATAGCCCACTTTCAACAGTAAAACACTAAGTTTTCAACACTAGAAAGCAGGACACTAAAAACACTTTATTTTCAAAACGTTACTAACAACTAAAAGAATGGTTCCACCATACCGAAATAAACGAACTTTCTAGCGTTAAAGCATGGTGAAAAGCTCATTTCCTTCAAGTCCAAGGAGCCCCCTTAAAGAACTATAAGAGGAACCCTTTATTAGCCTGAAAAGAATGAATTAATCTTAGAACCAACGGGATCCCCATTATTTCTCAGTGCTGAAAGGATTAAACTTTTCGAGAAATATCAAAGAATTTTACTTACCATTGGACTTCCGACATCACCATGGCTGAAGGTCATAGAAAGACCAACAGCCTCACTACCATGGTAGTTGAGACCCAAAGGGGTTGCATTCTCACCTTGCATACGGGGGGGGGGGGCGAGGGCCCTGCATCATGACCGTGCAGGGCAGAGGCATTCTCGCCTTGTATGGAGGGCACAGAAGGGCACCCTCCATTCTGCATGGGAATCGCTGGTCCTGAAGGGTTGCATTAGGGGGTACACCTTCATTTTCCCTTGCCTTTTTTGTCGGTGGGGGATATTGGTTTGAATTGTCCTTGGCAATGAATAAATTATTTTTTCATGAAGTAAATGGGTTAAAAATCATAGTTTCCCGTTAATTTCACCTCTGAATAATCTACCCCCCCCCAGCTGCCTGATTACTTTCCCTTCCTTCTTTATCATTGTTAGAAACCCTTCATAAAACCTATATCGGATCTGCAGCTTAACCTCTTAACCTTATATGCAAGTATTTAAGCTTCGAAGTAGATTTCACGCCCCCACGACGATAACAGAAATGTTTTCAAATCATGATATTGAAAAAGGGTTTAAATAATTTGCCATCATCCGCTGCCTGAGGATTCGAAATACAGACCACAATGTGAAAATTAATTGAGAAAACAAGGGCTTCGTGCCTATTTATTTAAAGGATGATAAAATAGGCTTGGTACGCGCCTCAAAACACCTATCCATGCAATACGTTACCCAGTGGATTAGTCTCATATTCCTAACCTAACCCCTTTCCAAGATATCAAAAAGTATCTAAACTAGAACTTTTCGGTGGGTTTAGGAAACTTTTTTTATGATAAATATGTATAATAGGGGACTCTAGAGGAAAAAAAACCAGACAATCCGTAAACTTTTAACTTAGGGTTATATCTGACCTTTTTAAGGGGGAGGGGGCTCATTATTATAGTCTAAAGGACACATGCCTTTATTCCAAACACTTAATCCTCACTAAAAATTCAATCAATTTAACCTTCGTCTCTTAATTTCGGGAAAACAAATATGTTTTTTTCCTTTGAATACCCATTTTTCATAACTGAAATTTATCACACATTGCAGGTGTTTTAAAAGTGCCCCCTTTTTACGATTAATTAACCACATGGCAGATGATATTTGATAACGGTAAGTATAGTCTATGTTGAAATACACTCTATGCACGAGGGATAATAATTAGCTTGTGTTTAGCTCATCTGTCAGAAATAAGCCATGATTCTTCAATGTGATTTAAAAAGGGGCAAATTTAGAGTAAAATGCACTCTTTCATGATACAATGAGACAAATATATCGGCAATAAAAGTACTTTATAGGAGAAGGGGTGGGGTTCTAGCTTTAATTTAATATAGAGAGTTATATCAGCTCAAATGTGAGTAAAAAGTTTCCTTTTTTAGCGAGGAAGGGGGATATCCTTAATATAGTTTGAACCTTACCTGATGGTATCTTGGAGACATATCCATTTTATAAAACTGATTTGTGTCACATTCTAGATCTAATGAAAGACTTTTGTCGAAGTTAGTTCTAAGTTTCTGGTTTATACCCCCCAGGGACAATAGAAAATAAACCGGTACCCCATAGAAGAATAACGGATCACGGGACGTTTCTGTTTTCTGGAAAATAGCGGGATGCTTTATGTTTACGAACAAACCTTTGCTCCTAGGAAAATCAATACACGTCTAGACTCTTTAACGGTTCTGCTCATAGAAAATGGCGGAGAATTTCATTTTTTTTCTGACACAAAGTGGCCGTTAGTGTACGGCATGAAAGTATTGGGTGATTTAAGGACCATGCTCTTAGTTAAGGGGGGCCTGAAGGTTTTTTCCTTGCCCTCTAACAAGCAAACCTTATGGTGTAACAACGAAAGAAATCCTGAATTAAAGAATCTGTGGTCCTCGCGCTTTTTTAGACACTGTCTATTAGGTAACCCCCCAAAACCTAATACATAACACCCAAAAGTAAACACGCCCCGGTCTTCGTAGGTTATTTTTAAAGTAATTAACACAGATATCTTTTGAAAAAAATTCCCTATGACGTAATTAACACCTGTATCTCTCTGAAAACAATCTCTTTGACGTAACATGCGCCTGCTGGGTGTCGTTGAAATGGTGGGATATGTGCGTCACGAGAATGGTAGAATATGTGTCTCACGGAAGTCATTATGCTCTCAATACTCCTGTGCTTCTTATGACAAAGCCCGTCGAAATGATTCATATAAACAGGGATAGAACACAACCATGCTTGACTTTTGATTCAATACAAAACCAGCTACTAACCTTATTTACTACCTTATACACAACAATGTTATTTTCGTTCGTAACACTATTTGTTTTAATGTAATTATCTTAGAACAGACAGTTCGTGGTAACGAAGTGTAAATAAGGAACGAATAGTTAAATAGTAACTGAAAGAAAAAAAAGAATTTTGATAACAATAAATACATCAAAGGAATTAGTCTTTTATTCTGATTTCGAATAAATAGAACTCATCAAGTTTAATGTTACCCATCAAAAGTTTCGAGCCAGAAAAAACTTGCCTGATATTCTAAAAAGAGGAAAACCCCAAAAAAGTGAAGGATAGTAGTAAATCCATATGGAATATGAACCCTACAAGAAAACCTACACCTGAAGCACTACAGTTTCACGTGCACATTGTAAAAAGGCCTGAGCAAACCTATAAAGTGGTCAAACACGTTTTGAAACTATAGTCAGGATTGTATAAGACAATCAGACTGGTTATTGCTATATATTTCAATTGCGCATGGCATTTCACAAGAATATGCAGTACAGTGTCACGTGGACATTTTAAATGACTGGCAAACCTATAAAGCGGTCAAACATGTTTTGAGAGTATAATCGAAATTCTATAAGACAACCAGACTGGTTTTTGAGATAACACCCATTTTTTAGGGCGAATCAGAGAGAGAGAGTGGAGGTTATTCTATATACGATAACTTGATTGGTGATTGGGTTCAAATAAAAGGAGTGATTTTCATTGCAATTCATATTAGTAAGAGAATTGAATTCAGAGAAAATAGTTTATTTGAGAGGTTATTAGTAGAGAAAATGAGTGGTGCATTTATATTATTGGGATTGATGGTGGAGCAGGCAGCAGCAACAAAAATATACGACTGCAAAATTTGGCTGCGGAAATACCTGAAGGCTGTAAACTATGCCTTGAATGGGATAATATGTATGCAAGATACTTGATATCATTAAGTAAATTTAAAATGGAGGAGCAATTATGTTTTGCTGCGAAACTGAATATTGTGCATATAAATAGACTTCAGGCAGCATTAGATGCGCTAAAGAAATACATTGATGAGAACAAAATGCATCAGTGAATATTATTGTTGTAATTATGCTCAATAAAATTGTTTCTAAATCAAAGGTATTTTTCTTTCTATAGTAGACTAGTGTATATTTTTTAGAGTAGAAAAAATTCTGATTAGTCTGAAGTTGGTTGTGAGAGTGTTAGGGCTTGATAACAAATGGATAGATTTGAGAAAGAGCGAATCATGGGGAATCTAGTGCTTATGGAAAAACGTTTGATTCTAAATGATGATTTTCTAGAGCTGTCTATTCAAAGGAAGATATTTTCTCAGGGAATGCTTGTCGATATAATGAAAACTGATTCTCCATCATTAGACTACTGCATGAAGCTTTTACGTCGTGCTCCAAATGCATTTACACAATTTATTGATATATTAATCACGACACGGCAAAATGGTATGGTGGATATGATTTTAAACACTAGTTTAGAAATTTAGGACTTTTTTTTCATGAGAAAGATGGTGTTCAAGGATGATTTTCTCCTCTCTCTATTCCACTAAATTAGTTGTTTTTGCTAGCTCATTTTCATTGTCGCACTGTGAGTGTCAACACATGAAAAAATGTTCCATACATTTCCACTATGCATGTACACACTGGGCAGCTGGTCATCATGTGAGAATTGCACAATGATTGATGAGTATGATGAAAAGTGTAGATTATGCAACCCGTGTAAATTGCATAGAGGATATGCTGTACAAATTAAAGGTTGTAATTCCTGTCTTGAAGAGGTGTGTGACTCTCATCCTAGAGGACACCTATGCTCTAATTGCCACTGTGATAAATGTAATCAATGGGAGAATACATATTCCCGGTATGATTGGAAAGGATCCTAAGCGTGATTTTAGTTTATTGCTACAAGATTGGTATCGTCGTGGTTTTAGATTGTTCTGGGAGGAGGAGCCAGGTCAGCGATTCAAGTGTTGGAACAACAAAAGAATTTGGTTTCTATGTACTCGTTGTGAAGACAATAGCTACTATGATTATAAGCCCACTGATTTTTATTTGGCTGTGACGGAATGTGATTCGCCACTTGAGGACACTGTTTGTGACATTACTTCAAATAAACAAATTGAAACATGTGAATTCTATAGAATGAATGAGAATAGCAACATTGACTATACAAAGTGATATGACAAGAGTGAAGTTACACTCTATTGTAGAAAATGTGACCCTGACATTGCAGCACATCAGGATCAGTATACTGCGAATTCGGATAATTTACCTGCATTAGTTGTTCTCTACAAGTACCTATACCTAGTAGAAGATGAAATCTAAAGGGTAGAAAAGTCGTTTTGATCATGTACATACATTTTTTTCATTTATTAGTAAACAATTTCACATACATTTTTAGAACATTTTATTCGTAGGGCACTAAAATCAATATTAATCACACTTGTAAGTATATTTTCCACTAGAGAGTCGTTCAATCGAGGCAAGTCAACGTAGATGTCGAGAAACTGCTTGTAGGTATAGCCTCGACATCTGAACATGAACAAGAGTAGTGCATGAAAGCCACATGTCTTAGTCGTAAATCCTGTACTCTTCGTTGATTTTGAATAATAGTTCTCCCACTGCATTCAATAAAGTTGCTGATCTATGGAGTGTAGAATTTATATGATAGGCCAAGAGGATCAAAAAATTCAATATTCTTCACTGTTTGAAAGATACATAGCCAATGGCCTAATGCATAGCCAGCGATAATGACAGGTATGTTTATTCGCTTGTTTTGAACTTTATTCAAGTGAATTTTAAAGCGGGAATTGACGGCGATATCATCGTGAGTCATGCTGTTGATTTTTTCGAGAATTCGGCTGTTTCAACTGCAAAGATTGAACTTTATTCAGCTTCAGTTCCAGATGACTGTTGTCCTAAGCGCGTTGGCAATAAAGCAATTACAAACAATATCAGAGATATGATTGATTTAATCCGGAAATGTGATTCTGAGAACATAACTATTCCTATTTATGTGATTCGACTTCCAACCGAAGTTCCTACCATACCGGCTGTAGCATATTCACGCTTAGCTACCAAGATTAATAAAATTGGCCGAACTCTAGAAGTTATCGATTCTAAGCTCACAAATTATGATATGAATTTCCCGGCATTACCTACTGTCCCCGCGAATGATAATCTAGCCACTTGTTATCTCGAATGTGCCTAAGGCTTTGAATAACCCAGCAAAACGTAGAGAGGTAATTGAAAGGATCTCTGGTCATGAGGCAATTAGCAGCATACGGTCGTCTAACGATAAACTTGTTGTAAGAATCGATAATGTGGCCGTGACTGATTTTTGCAAGGCTGTGCCCTCAGTGTTAGCGAATTCTAAACCCAAACTTATCGAAAAGAAATATTTTGGTCTATTAAAGGGTATAGGCACTGATTACGATATCTCTCGCCTTACTGAATACCCTGGAGTCTCTGACTTAACATGGCTTGGAACTTCCCATGCACTCAGAATTTCGTTTATAGATGTTGCAACGAAGATCAATGCCATTAAAACTGGATTGAAAGTTGGTTATGAATTTTTGCGCGTTTTTGAGTATTTTCAGATCCCGCGTTGTTGCCATAGATGCCGTTCTCCTGACCACGTAGTTGCCAATTGCAGAAGCCCAGTCGTGAAATGCTCCCGATGCTCCGATCCCCACGAATCATCAAAGGACTCTCCCTGTCAGTTGTCCCCTAAATGTGCTAACTGTGGTGGAGACCATGTGTCATATAGTTTGCGATGTCCCAAGTTGCGTGCTATTGCTACCAAAGGTATTGCCAAATGATATCTTTGCCTATCTAGATTTGTTCTTTTAATATTAATGGGACCAAAGATAAGGACATTTGTATTGATAATCTTCTTGATACATTTGACGTAGTCCTTTTTCAAGAACATTTATTGCCGGCTGTGAGCGTAAATTTCCTTCGACGTAGCCCCGGCCACATTGATTTTTCTACAAATGCCCGAAGAACTCGTGGTCGTTCCTCCGGTGGATTGGCTTGCGTGCTGAATCGGAAACTCTCTTTCCTTTCCCCACAGTGTTACGGATCTGATGATATTTATTTAGCCGTCAGGATTGGTCATCTTGTACTAGTCAATGTTTATTTGCCGCATAATAAGAATAATCTTGCGTCATTCACCCATTTTGTTAAAGCGTGCAAAAAATTGAAAAATTTGGCATCGGGTATTGAGAAACTTGGTTATGATTGGCTACTAATGGGTGACATGAACTGTGACATGACAATGTCCTCCCCCCGATCTGATTCACTGCTCGAGTGCCTCCCCCTTGGTTAACGGATTCTGACAAAAGATCTTCCATTTACTTACATACATGCCAGCGGCTTCCGGTCTAACCTTGACCACTGTGTATGCTCTGCTGGTGTTACAACTTCAACTGTCAACGTTGATGAAGATGAAAGAGATTATGACCACATACCCATATCTCTGTGTGTGTCAGTCACAACTAAACTAGTAATAAATGCTCCCCAATCCGTAGAAAAAAAGTGGTTTCAACGGCGAAATTGGAACCGTTTTGATTGGCCTCTATATGTGGCCACGCTTGCAAGCCCGCTGAGTACCATTAATGTGCCTTATAACCTCCTCTGTTGCGGAGTTACCTCACCCAGTGCTCGTTTGCAATTGAATACGTATTATCATCAAATCATTTTATGTTTGAAAAAAACCGAACAATTAGCTGTCCCAATTGAACATATTCGGTCCAACACGCGAAAGTTTGTTTGGAATTACGACCCTCTTCTGAAAAAAAGTGAAAAATCAGGCCAAGCTATGGTTACGTATTTGGATTGCTTGTGGGCGTCCCTCTCGTGGTACTGTTTTTGATATTAAATGTAAAACAAAAACGGCTTATAAAAGACAACTGCGGTCCGTCCGTGAAGCTGGAGTTAATTTTCCAAACAGTTCGAAAGAGTAGAAGTTTGTGACGGATTCTTCTAAGTTTACTGATTATAAGAGTGATACTATTCCGCAATCAGCTTGGATCCAACATTATTCTAATATTTTTCCCCGTGTTAATTTCGCTGTACATAGCCGATATTCCCAACTCCTTGCTAAGTGCCTTCCCGACAAAAAGCAACAAAAGCACGTCCCTCCTGTGTCAGCTGAGATAATTACTGATTCGATCAGGCGGCTGAAGTCTCAGTCTATTGATATTGATGGTATAAGTGTTTTTCATTTACGGAAAGAATCTCGGGAACTTGTAAAACATTTGCGGCTACTTTTTCAAATGTGTCTTTGCTGTTCTTTAGTGCCTGATAGTTTCCTATGTGGTACTGTTACCTCAATTGTAAAGAGAGGAAAAGACGTAAATAAATGTGATTCTTATAGGCCTATTACTGTCGCCTGCAATATTAGCAAACTTTCTGAATATGTGCTTCTTCCTTATATTATTGATTTTGTGAATTATGATGCTAATCAGTTTGGATTTAGAAAGGGGATTTCTTGTCAACATGCACATCGGGTGCTTGCTCTCCTTTTTAAGGATGCACAAGCGAAAAGTCAATCATTACATATATGTGCTTTAGACATATCTAAAGCTTTCGACAGTGTTGTGCACCCTCAGGCTTTTTATTCTTTACATCAGCTTGGTATAAACCCATCGATTATTTCTCTGCTACGTTTTTGGTATTCGAATTCATATGTTAGATTGAAATCAAATGGATGTGCTTTTGGAAATATTCCTGTTAAATGCGGGGTTAGGCATGGAGGAGTTCTTTCGCCTCATATTTTTAATGCTTGTATTTCGAGTGTGATTAATAAGATTCCCTCCAGTTGTTTTTTTTGGTTTTTCGGAAGTTTCTTATTTATCATATGATGATTAACTCCACCAGATTAGTAGTTACAAAAAGAGGCTTGACAGAATGTTATCATGGTTGGACCTATGCTCAGTGAAATAGGCCTATCATTAAATACTTCGAAATGTGAATATTTACTCTTTAACGCTGTTAATCCCCCTGCTACTCCCCTTGCCTGCAACACCTTTATGGTACCTAGTGTCCCTGTTATCAAATGGCTTGGTATTTCCATATGTGAATCCGTAGGAAGCATCCTGCGTAAATTTATTTGTGATTCGAAGGATAAGCTTAAAGCTGGCTATGCGAAAATAGTTGCAAACCGTGGACGTTTTAATAGGCATGGTCTTGCTAAACTCTACTGTAGTTTCTGTGACCCTGCGATTTTATCCGCTTCTGGGCTGTATCCGCTTTTTATTAAGCATGATCTGAAACAAATGAAGGTTAATTATTTTAGATACTGTAAGTTCCTATTGTATTTGCCGCTTGCTGTGCGCAATAGGCGCCTTGTTGGTCGTTATGGTGCAACAGCAATTCTGTCCTCACTTGAAACGGTGCAAGCGAAGATCAGTCAGGATGCTAGTTTTCGGCCCACATCACAGTCTTATCCATTTTTTTATTAGTGATTATATTTGTGGTTAGATTGTCGTTGTTCTTTTTCTTCTTTTTTGTTTGTTTGTATTACTCCACTATTTTACATTTATTGCACAGTGGGTTAAAAATAAAATAAAATAATAATAATAATAGGACTTGTTCTGGGACATGTATGGATCCATAATAAATACGTTGATTATTTGGTTTGTGTTCATGGTGCTAGGTCTAGTAGAACACTGCCGTCGGGTGTGATTTACCAATAGGTTTCGAATTGACTCAATGATATTAGTGTGATACTCTCAGTCAAAGCATCGACAAATGTACACTGTAAACGTACATTCCCTGTTCGTACTTTGCTCATGTCCTGAGTCCCCAACAAGTCCAAAACAATTACGCCATGATTTTTTGAAAACATTGAATCGGTTATTCCATTTTCAAATAGTTGAGAGTCATGATCTAGGGATTGTATGGTCAACTCGTACAGATTTCTATAGGATTTTTTTGTCAAATGATAGAGCGTACAGTGGAATACCATTCACTTTGCACACAAGGCTAGATAGACCAAAAAAAATTAAAATCATGGGGGGATTCAGTCCAGGATCCAACGGCACTGCCACTCTTCACAAAGGCCAAAACCTGTTTTGATGGGATTTCTCTATTGATAAATGATGAATCAGTATAGCTACGAGAGCCGGTGGCAATGTTACGTTGATTGGTGATCGTATTGGGGACAAGAACTTTAATGTTGTTACCATTGGCTCTTAGGTTTTCCCTTGCTGATACACCAGAGCTCATAGTTATTTGTTTTTGAGCGAGAGGAATTGCCGGTATAAAAACGGATTATTCTCTACGTGCTACAGAGAGTATTTTTCTTAAAATGCGATTCAGTGTGGCTCGCCATGTTTGTAGTTAGATCTTAAAATTGGGGGGTAACCATTGGAATGCCTTTTACATCTCATGATTGAATTTTCCAACTAAATGATACTCCTGGTTCACTGCAGTAGTCAACTCGCCGTCAGTATCAACACCTGATCGATATTCATAGCCCAATGACTGTCCTCTCAACTCCTTGCATGCCTTTGGTGTCATCATCATAAATTGTATGTGGCTTGCATAGTTGGATAAATTATTGCTAGTGCTCACCAATGTTCCATTAATAAATACATTAATTTGTTTGAACTGGTTGTGTAGAATACAGTTTTCGTAGGTGAGACCATCGGCAACAGTTGGAGTTGTATTATCTGACTTTTTCTTCACCGCAACAGTTTAATCAATAAATGTTGATGACAAATCAATGAAATAGTCTTCATTGGAAAATATTCGAAAGTGTATATTTTCCGAGAGGGGTTGTTGGGGGTGAAATTGTTCATAGTAGCCATACTTGACACTGACATCAACATTTTCAGCATTGAATAGATTCAATGAGAAATTGATTGATGGATGTGATTCCTTGTGGGGGAGATAAGTCATCTTAAGAGAAGAAATACTTCTTTGATCTAACAATCTTTTTCTTTTTCTTGTTCTTCTTATTGGTCTTCCTTGTTTTATTCCTCAAAGTCCTTGTTGATGTCCTTCGTTTCCCGCCTGGTTGGAGACTGATGAGTGGATGACGCGCAGGCATCCTTTTCAATACATTCCCATTTTGCCGAGATTTTGATTGCTCATCAATGGCTCTTGCTGAATATCTAGTATTTTCCTTAGCACTCTTGTTGAAATCTTTACCCAACCCCCAGTCCTGTATTGTTTAGACAGAAAAATTTGATGCAGCAGGTAAATGATATTTTCCGGCGAGGGGTAGTGTAGAAAGAAATAGCCTAGCAAACCAACTACCAAGAGCATAGCCAGACATTGTAGTACGCCTCTTGTAATAGTCCAATCCATTGCCTATTTGGCGTGGACTCAGAGCACCAACATAGCAATTGATATTGGGACAGACAAATGGAATTCTTCTATTGTTCATTTTAGGTGATTGTGCTGGTCCCGCCGAAAATGGGTCAAAAATGACATGTAATCACTGCTAAGCCTTTTGTTATTGCTAGAGGACACCCAATTCACTTCTTAGTGTTAACTGACAGAGTTTCAAATACGAAGTGTTTACAGGAACATACTGAAGATGCTTTATATTATAGTGATGAAGAAGTTCATGGGTTGTTTTTCGTTCAAAACACGTAGGAGGGGGACATTTGAATTACCAACTCTCGATGTTTTCCCAAAGGATGCACAGAGAAATATGCAAGAGTCCGAGGCGAAACCAGGTGGATAATCAGCAAAAATAACTTGATTCTTCTCATAAATGGTGCCAGCGTTTTTCCCATTGATCGTATTCTGTTTAAAAACAAGAGCTTCTCTCATATTATCATTGAGAACAACTATTTCACTGTCAGAAGGTGAGATTATTTAAATCTTACTATGTTCCATTCAATATTTAAAATGGAATTTACCATTCCTACGATATGATATTTTCTTATTGATTGTACGACACAAATCTCTCATATTATCGTATTAAACATATTTCAATTTGACATGTGAATATTCGCTAGATTTAAGGGCTTTAACCCATTCATACTCGAAAAAGAGTGACCAATCGAATGGTATAACTTTTATATCATACACGCAATCCTTTCTCAGGATGTCATAGGTATTTTTGAGAATACAGTCGACAAGAGCCACTTCATATACACCGTCAAATTTGATAGCGGGGGAGAGTTTTGTTCAAAAATCACTTGTCGCATTCAAGTCGTGGTAAAGAAGATAAAAAAAATTGGAAGAGAATGCTGCATGGAAATCAATGGACATAACCAAAATATTCAACACAGTTTCAAGAGTAGAAGTTCGAATTGTATCCTAGCCACCGAACAAGTAACTGTTTCTTACCCCTGTGAGTACGAGTCTTTAATATCTTTTCAGTTTGATAGATTTCATTATTATTTTTACCCTTTTGTAGCTCATAGTCATTAAAGCCACTGAGAATCTCTTCATCTTCGGTATCACGCAAACGATAAACTATGAGATTAGTGTCAAGAATTTTTATCATTTTAAAAAGTTGTGTGGACCACAAGTAATTAATCTTTTCAAAAAACATTAGTTGTTCTATTAATTCGAACAGTATCACCAACATTGAATTTTTTCTTCTTGACAATCTTTTCAACGGAATATTGTTTAAGAAATGTGTCTATAGCATCATGATCAGAATGATGAACTTCCGTTGGGGTTGAGTTGGACAATGATCGATGACGTTGTTGATTATAAACCAAAATGATTTTATCTAAATCGTGAATATAAGCAGGTCTGTTTTTTAATGTACAATATCTTGAAATTAAAAGTCGAATAATTCTTATCAATCGTTCGTCCAAAGAAGCCGTTATAGGACTATGACTATGACCGAGCAGTGTACTACATTTCACTAGTACTGTTGCAACATGGGGATTAACAAATTCACTACTACGATCCGTTTGAATTTTTTTATACGAATCCTGTTCGAGAATACTTTCTATAGCCTGAGCAACTTCAACGCCTCTCTTTTACCCCAATGTGTTTGCATATGCATAGCGAATATAAACACTGATTGCAAGTAGAATGTACTTGTACGGTGTATTGTGACGTCGTTGAACCTCATTTAAAAGTAGGACATCTGCTTACATTAGATGCAATGGAAAAAAGGCTTTAGTTTTTCGATAATCATCAGCAGGAAGTCTATAATTTCTATGCAGAGTGTAACTTGATTCATTTTGTAGATAGTCTTTTAGTGTGAACACCAATGACTTTGGAAAGAGTGGTGGGGGAACTTAAACTTCCCGCTTCACCAATATTTTCATAAAAACCTTTCAGAACTTCAACCATTTTGAACGTAAACACGTAGTGTAACGTCCGCTACCGTTTTGTATACTAGTGGTTGGTGGCGAAGTGGGTGATTGTGACTTGATGCGTTTTCGCTTTTGTCTAGCTAACAATGTTGTGCTCCTCCTCGCTACCATTGTCAAGTTTCCACTAGGTGTGCTAGTATTTTCCAAGATTGATTTAGAATCTTCTTCATCTTCATGTTCATATTTTAATGGTGTTGTTGTTGATGATGACGAGGGTACATGTTCATTTAATTTTTTTATAATTTTTCTATTGCTAATAAGGCTTTTGGGGAAGTTTAATGTATTTAGAAAATTGTATAGATGATCGTCAAATGGTAAAAGTCCTTTACGATTTGTAACCATATAATAGATTAAATCAAGTAGATTATAGCTCTTGCCCTGAATTATAATCCCTTTCCCATTGCTATCAACTTGAATATGATCTTGACCACTTTCCATGAGATATGTTAGGAGTCATTTACTTTGTTCACGATATTAGTGGGGCACTAGATTTCCAATTTTCGACACAATTTAATACAATTCCTCCGTCTTTAATTGTGTTCCAGCAGCAGCAGCAGCAGCATAATCCTGAGGAGATGATTCTTTTTTATGGTCAGTACCACTGGCCTTCGTGCGACAGGACTTATGTTTGTCCACTCAGCGAAGTGCATCTTGAAGTAAAAGAAGTTTTTTATCATCCTCAATATTCTCATTGTCAAGGAACTTACTCAGATTGCCCTAAAACAGCTAGATGGGATGGAGAGCGAGTTCTACTAAGTGACATTTGAGGGGCTCGGGAATTCTCACTAAAGAAAATTATTTAGAAATCCCGTAATTCTTGACAGCCCGCGTGTGAAAAGGCTATTGCCTACTTAAAGAAGTCGTGTCCTTTTAAAACTCTTTCCTTTCCTTTTAGAGGCCAATGTACGTACAATGGAACGATGTTGCTTCTCCTGTTGCTTAACTACTTCTGGCAGTTGAACATTACCCTCGGTCAAATCTAAACAAAGTTCAGATATTAGATTAATGAAATCATTGTCAATACCATGTTTGAGTATGGCTTTCCTAAGCGAGGGTTTTGAAGTGCTTAGAACTGAAAACAGATGTCTATTTTCATGTAGTTTCTTCAGTGTCATGATAGCAACTAATAGCCTTTTTTACTGTTCACGGGGAGATATACTGTAATTTCATTGTCAAAAATATCTGTGACCACACGCAGATCCTCGGGTGTATTTTGTTTAAGATCCAATAGGATATAGCCGTAGGCTCTATTAGTTGCCTGATTGTATGCTGAAAGCAGAAATTTAGAGGTCCTGGGATGGATTTGCTTATTGAGGGTTGTTAGTAAGTTGCAATCACGAACAATTATCTAGACTATATAATATGTACAACTCATTGAAAGTATTTGTGAGAATATGATCTCATGAATGAGATTATGTATACCTGAATAGATGGAGATCTGTTCGTGATGAGAGCAAACAATGAACAGTTGTAGCATTTCCTGGGACCATTGTTCAATAGATTCAGCCAGATCGTCAATAATCAGCCAAGAGTTTGCTTCAATAATGTTGAAAACATCAAACCGCTGTATGAATTGTATCTTCACCAATCCCGCTGTGCCAATTGCATTTATTTTATCGTATGACTACTGCCAAATACTGTAACAGTAGTAGATTTTTTCAGATTTTCCATAAACATTTTATCGCCATTTTTAATTATTTTTGTTAATAGTCTCGTTTTTCCCGACATTGACGGCCCGCAAAAAAACGATATGAATCGTGTTTTAAATTGATACATGTTCCTTTCAACAGTTCACCTAGACAACTAACTGTAGACTATAGCTGTCTAATGCCTAAATTATTTCCCTATTACTACTCCATTCAAGAATAATAAGAAGACGAATAAAGAATCATATTTTGTTTTATTATACACATAAAAGTAATAGCACTTTACAAATACTACATTGAAAATGAAAAAAATTAAACACAAAAAAATATACTTTTTTTTATTTATTTATAATAAAAAATACAACATTTACATAAGCACTAGAAAAAAACACGTTAATAAATACACTTTTTTAATTTATTTATCGAAAATACAACATTTATTAGAATATGCACACTTAAAAAAATATCACATACTTTTATTTACAGCATTTTAAATTTGAAATGGGGTCCCCCCCAGGGGGCGGCCATGGCGGCGGCAGGTAAGCACCGCGGGCCGGAAAGCGGGGCCCACTGCGGCAGGTCGGGAAGCACCGCGGGGCCCGCTGCGGTGGGCCGGGGCGGTAGCGGGCCGGAGGGGGCATTAAATAGTGGAAATTGCTCTGCCTTGCACACACACACAAACACACACACACACATTGAAAATTGTTTGTGATATAGAAAAAAAAGAATTTTAAAACACCCATTACCCAATGAACACCCTCCCAACCAATTTGTACTTTTTTTAAAATGAATTTAAGTTAATTTTTTTAGACCGAGTTATTTTACGTAATCTAAACATTCAACTTGGTAGGAGATTAAATAATGACCGTGTGGTAGTACCTTCACACCATCCTCAAGTACATAGACTTTGTCCGATATGGCCGATATGGCGTTTTTCTCAACTCTAACTGTTTAGTTTTTAAATTGTAAAGAGCGAATCGCCATGACTTTCGCTCTTGGGACTAAACTACGTTCCACACAGTTTCTATACACACCCATGTCGAAATTATTTTTTACAAAGTGTGTAGGTACCCCCTTGCAAACTTGTTTGATATCCTTGTTGTGCGTTTCCACACAGTATACCTTCGGCCCAGGAAACACACCACTGGATATCAGATCGCTACCCGTTTCAGATTTTAACATTAACAATTGATTTAGGGCCTGGCGTTTCACTAGCTCTGGGTAGCGGGATTCATCCCAAATAGTGTAGTCCATTCGTGAACTAATGTACTCGCCATTTTCCTAATCATTCTATAGATTTTCAGTTTTGAATTTTAAAATGAGTGAATCAGTGTCCATGTAATACACTTGAACTTGTCCCTCAATCTGCCACTGTACCTTGCATACATTATAATAAAATGACAACATGAGTTTTTTAGATATTTCAGTTATTGCACTTCCGCCTGCAATATTTTTATTTAAAACAATGTTTCTTTTCGTGCGGTGTAGGGGCAACATATCAGAGTCTATGATTGTGAAGGATGTGAAGTTTGGATCCGCAATGATTCGAGCACAATCTTTGGGATTGGTTACAATGACACATCGACTTCTTTTTCGTACGTTCTGGCACATTTTACCGAAAGCTGAGTTCAAAATGAGTTTATAGACTTCTTTTTCAACTTTCGTTTTCGCTTGTGAACGCTTACTGGCAAAGGTGTCAATAATTGTTTTCATGTAAGGCTTTTGATCAAATTTCTGGGCTTTATGAATCTTTGTGACTTTGAAACCATTGGACACCATCCATTTCAAAAGCACGTGATGGACAACGATATTCTGTTTCGGGTTGAGGTCGGCAATTAGTTTTTGTTTTGAAGGTACCCAGTGCATACTCCCGTCCTCTACTAAAGATAAATTGTAGGGACTCAGAGATTCCCTAGCCACCGTTCTATTTATGCATGGAAAAGCAAAGTTTTTTACCGATTCAAGGATTTTCATGGCTTTTTCACCGTTAATTTCAAATAACCATCCCCGCATCCTATTCTTCTCAACGCTGGCAATGTCGAGAAAATTAAAAGCTCTTGGATTGCCACGCCATTTGTAATTTCCACTCGGCAAAAAGTAGTGAGACATTGCCGATGGGTAAAGAGAATTCATATCCAAAAAAACTGCATCTGACTTTTCATCGGTGTGTTGTCCTGTCGGATCAGTTTTCATGATACAATCCCCGTCAAAAAAATACCCACCCTTTATTGATCTCTCTACAAACAAATGCTGATCCACGTCGGTAATCAGACTAATTTCTTCTTTTCTGATTTTAAGTATAAAGTCCATCACCCGACGAGGAGTGGAAAAATAATAACCTACATCTAACCCAAATTCCTCATTGATTTTATCCGTATTTTTGCACACAATGTCCAGAAGAGTGAGTACGTCACTGGCAAAGTATAGTTTACAATAATCCCACCCATTTTTACATCTGCCCTTTGCCCAAACCCTCTTAGCAAATTCGTAGTCGCTAGTGGTGCACTCACTCTCAGTAAGAGAATTGTAAAAAGCTTCAATGGGCGGCAATGACACCTCATCTAGCCTCGAGCCAGAGTTGTAATAATCATATGGATATATGCCCTTAAACGTTAATAACTCTTACGTGTAATTATCAAAGACATACTGTTTGAGGAAAGAGAGATTGTAAAAATCGTCACTTTTTTGCACCTGAATCAACTGACACGAGAATTAGGGGAAGAAATAGGACGAATCTACGCATTAGAATCTATTCATACACGTGTTACCCCAGTCTACAGATCCCCACATGACTTTCAGAAGCAGCAGCTTTACAAATGATTTGGGTATGATATTACATGAAAAAGTACCATCTATCCATGTGTCATCTACAACTCCTCCCTTGGCAATGCGGGCCAACGCCGGTAGAGCAAAATTTAAGTCGTAATTGGAATTGTGTATAAAAACAGGTACGAAATATTGTTGTCTAACGTTTAAATTGCACGACTGATGTGATACCCCCTAAAGTTACTCCCCCCCCGACATAATTTCCTGCCAAAAATGTTCATGATCTATCACCTTCCTCCTCCCCCCATTCCCAACACCATCACCAAATTCCCCTTACAAACCCAACATATCTTACGATTTTTAATGGCCAATCTGTCATCTGGTGATAGGAGCATAGGATAGTTTGTGTAACGAAGGCGCAAAATTGCACCGTTCGCTGTTTTGATTAGACTGACCAATGCCGAGCGCATGCAGTCTTCACCGTCACCCAACATTTCAACTACACCCAGCACTTGCACGGTATTATTGGAATCTCGTTACGCGTGAGCGTAAGAGACCCCTATGGCCACATGTATTTCAACACGATTTGGATTTGACGAATCGTACACGTCTGTGAGTTTTGCTTCGCAGTTCAAAGCGATCTTATTGCTCTGTAGGAGCGTGTTTTGGAATTTCTTAAAACTTAAGATCGCTCTATCTCCGCTTACCGTCTCCACTGCCTGGTATCCATGACGTTTAAAGTGTTTCATGTGATGCTTTAACTTTAAATCATAGCGAAATCTTGAGAGGCATATTGGACAGTAATAACACACACCATCCCGCTTTTTATGCTCCCTCAAAACCCTACTAATCTCAGTAATTAGATTAAAATTTCCAATTGAATCAGGCTCTATGGGTGGCGTGTATAGAAGCCACACCTAATGTTCCACTGATTCAATTGAAGGACTCCTTACTGGAAATAATACACCCTTCTTATCGGAACGGTGGCCCTCCTCAAATTCGGTTTCATATTGTAACACCGTGACACCAATCTTTAAATGTGCATTAGCCCGCTCGAAAATATCTATTCCTTTTAGTGTCACGGGATATTGGCCATTTAAACAATTAAAATCTACTATGGGGAAATTTGAACCCTCCCTACCATTAATTGCCATTTCATCCAACTTTTTCTTAGAGGCATCTTTTTGAAGTGGTCTGTATGCGGCAATTAAAAATGCAAACTTGAAACACTGTACCCTCGTATTGAAACAGATTCGTTGTACCCCCTGACATCCCTCTAAATCTGAATGATATTTTAATACAATTGCCCTCCCTCCCCCATGCCCACCTCTTAAAATAAAATCCTTTTTAAATCTACAAATATTAACGATTAAACTCTCAATAAATAATATCTCCGACCCACTACCCCCCCCGCGTTATAATTTTCTCATTTACTTTGAATGCTATTAACGCAATTTAGAAAAACCTCCCCATAATTTGATAAGTGCGGGCGAATTGCCAAAATCTCTGTGTGCAAGTATTTCGAATACAGCTCGCTCGCATTTTCATTAAAAAATATTTTTAGTGCTATTGATGCTTTTAAACTGACCCCCACCCCACACCCCCATCTGTTGTTCAAGAATGGCTTGAATCTTATTAGCATATAAAGGTGTAATGGCCAGGGGATCTGCTATTATATACCCTGACACTAAAGAGTTAAATGGATCACCAAATTTGGCGCTGTAGACCTTTGTATGGTGCAAGGCAGAGTTGGAAAGAAAAAAATATGGAAGTTGGGGTACTTATGATATTGCTTTATCATTAGTACTAATAGATGTATCATTAACCAGAATGATGGGGGGTGACATAGAATTGTCAATAGCACCACCCCCAGTCTGTTCAATTGCATTGGATGGAGGTGGCATGAAATCCTCTAAGCCAGTTAGTATGTATTCCAGGGTGTTTGGGGATAGCTGATCGAGCCAGCCTGTATTGTCCTGTGACGGAATTTCTTTATGAAGACCCGGCTCAGATGCACTAATACTACTAACAGCACCTAAATTCTCTCGCATAAATCTATCTGTCCATTCCGGGTCCTCCACCATGTCAATGTCACAAGTTAAATCGTCTAGGCTGGCCATGTCCCCAAAACAATCATTTAGAAACCCCCTATGCCACTCCATATTGTCCTGAACTAGTGTAGGCTCATCTCTAAACTCCATTGGTGGTGCGAGGATTGGTTCAGGTCCACCAAAAATGGGCGTTTTATAACTCTATGAAGATGGCGCTGCTAATTAATTAATCTATAGAAAAAAGGGTTTATTTTTTATGTGAAATAACCATTATTTTATAAGGTTTATAAAACTATTTCCATTTTTCACCCCACGCTCAAAACTTGATTTCCCTCCTCCGAGATTTTTTTTAACTAACTACTTTCCTCCACCCCCTCCCCATAAAGTTAAGAAAGAAGGAATAGTCTATTTATGCACAAGCATTTCTAGTCGTATGTTTACCGGGATATTATATAAGTACCATTTTTTAAACCTCATTCAGAACTTAATTTCCCCTCCCCCTCCTAGCATTATTTAAGTAAATACTTGCCTCCACCCCCTCCCCTAGAAAGTTCAGAAAGAAGCAAAAGAGTGATTTCTTTGACAATCAAAAAAAAAATACATTATATTCAGCTATCTCTGAGGGGAGCAGGGGAATTTAAAACAATGGTTGGGGCGGGGGATTAATATTTTAATATATCTGACACACACTCTTACAGTGTTGAAAAAATGGCGAAAAGTAAAGACTAAAAAAAAGTTGGAAAGAAATAGGTAGATATTTCTATAATCAGGTAGAAGGTAGAGGTAAAATGCTCATATTTCCAAATTCAGACTGCAGTTGAGTGCCGGATGGTCCTGGCAAAGCATGATGGGGGATAGATGGGACAGTGACATCCATTTTTTGAGTAGACGGGGCTGATGCATTAAAAGAAGTCATCTACTGACTATTCAATTTTCTGCCAGGTTGCGTAGAGCTTTGCGAAGTGTTAAACACATGCGAGAGAGGTTCCTGGCATTAAAAGTCGGGTGATTAAAGGCTGGCCCACAGCATCTGTAGTGGATCCAGCATATTTGATGATGGAAGATCTTTCAGCTTGCATCGATGAGGCATCGTTCCATCTTGCTCTCTTTTCAGGGGGAGATTAATTGTAGGAATCCTCCTCCTTAAAAAAGAAGAAAAATTTAGATTGAAATAAGGACCCCTCTTTTACAGATAAATTTTCCTGCAAAGTTGATTCTGATGTTTGTAAAGCTCTATGTCTTAGCGCTTTAGAAATATTTAAAAAAGCTTCTATAGTAAAATTTTGGAAAATTTTGAGTTTTGGGCGAAGGGGGATTTCAAAAAAATATTCCCATGACAAAAATTGTCCTCTTAAATAGATTCTGATATTTGTAGCACTATATCTCTTAGCGTTTTAGAAATAATTAAAAAAGCTTCTAAAGTATAATTTTGGAAAATTTTGAGTTTGGGGGGAAGGGGGATTTCAAAAACATCTTCCCATAATATAATTTGTCCTCTAAAGTTGTTTCTGATGTTTGTAGCACTCTATGTCTTAGCGCTTTAGAAATATTTAAAAAAGCTTCTAAAGTAAAATTTTGGAAAATTTTGAGTATGAGGGGGGGGGGGGGAAGGGGGATTTCAAAAACATCTTCCCATGACATCAATTGTCCTCTAAAGTCGATTCTGATGTTTGTAGCACTCTATGTCCTAGCGCTTTACAAATATTTAAAAAAGCTTCCAAAGTAAAATCTTGGAAAATTTTGAGTTTGGGGGGAAGGGGGATTTCAAAAAAATCTTCCCATAATATAATTTGTCCTCTAAAATTGATTCTGATGTTTGTAACGCTCTATGTCTTAGCGCTTTAGAAATATTTAAAAAAGCTTCTAAAGTAAAATTTTGGAAAATTTTGAGTTTGGGGGGAAGGGGTATTTCAAAAACATCTTCCCATAATATAAATTGTCCTCTAAAGTTGATTCTGATGTTTGTAAAGCTCTATGTCTTAGCGCTTTACACATACTTAAAAAAGCTTCTAAAGTAAAGTTTTGGAAAATTTTGAGTTTGGGGGGAAGGGGGATTTCAAAAACATATTCCCATGAAACAAATTTCCCTCTAAAGTCGATTCCGATATTTTTAGCGCTCTATGTCTTAGTGCTTTACAAATATTTAAAAAAGCTTCTAAAGTAAAATTTTGGAAAATTTTGAGTTTGGGGGGAAGAGGGATTTCAAAAACATCTTCCCATAATATAATTTGTCCTCTAAAGTTGTTTCTGATGTTTGTAGCACTCTATGTCTTAGCGCTTTAGAAATATTTAAAAAAGCTTCTAAAGTAAAATTTTGGAAAATTTTGAGTATGAGGGGGGGGGAAGGGGGATTTCAAAAACATCTTCCCATGACATAAATTGTTCTCTAAAGTCAATTCTGATTTTTGTAGCACTCTATGTCTTAGCGCTTTACAAATATTTAAAAAAGCTTCTAAAGTAAAATTTTGTAAATTTTTGAGTTTGGGGGGAAGGGGAGTTAAAAAACATCTTCACATAACATAAATTATCCTCTAAAGTTGATTCTGAAGTTTGTAGTGCTCTATGTCTTAGTGCTTTAGAAATACTTAAAAAAGCTTCTAAAGTAAAACCTTTGAAAATTTTGAGTTTGAGGGGAAGGGGGATTTCAAAAACATCTCTCCATAATATAATTTATTCTCTAAAGTTGATTCAGATATTTGTAGAGCTCTATGTCTTAGCGCCTTAGAAATACTTAGAAAAGCTTCTAAAGTAAAATTTTTTAAAATTTTGAGTTTTAGGGAAAGGGGAATTTCAAAAACATCTTCCCATGACATACATTGTCCTCTAAAGCCGATTCAGATGTTTGTAGTGCCCTATCTAATAGTGCTTTACAAATATTTAGAAAAGTTTCAAAAGTAAAATTTTATAAAATTTTGAGGTTGGGGGGAAGGGGGATTTCAAAAACATATTCCAAATGAATAAACTACCCCCCTAAAGTCGACTCTGATATTTGTATCGCTCTATATATTAGTGTTCTAGAAATATTTCAAAAAGCCTCTAAAGTAAAACTTTGGAAAATTTTGAGTTTGGGGGGAAGGGGATTTCAAAAACATCTTCCCATAATATAATTTGTCCTCTAAAATCAATTCTCATATTTGTAGCGCTCTATGTCTTTTTTATGCACAGTTTCAACTAGCTATGACTAAGTTTGTTAAAGGCGAGCTAAAATCCAAAATTAATACAAAACTTAAATTTCTTCACAAGAAAATATTTTGAATACGATTTGGCTGTATATCAATTCTGAGTTTAGTGTACTATTCTTTAATTAACGATTTTAATATCAACTTTTTAGTATACTATAACGTTAGACCCTATTTTTAATTGACAATATTGTTCAAACATCACTTGTGCTTTGCATTTCAAAGGATTTACTCTCGTTTAATTTGACCAAAAAAGAATCTCTTTTTCAAACTGTCTTGAATTACACAAACGCATGTGGCATTAATCTACCCCGATAAGACAAGCGAGTGAAGCCTGTTTCTGGAACCGTCCTTTTTGTAACAGGATTAAAGACAGATGGTTTTATTTAGATCGGAAAAGAAAGCACACTCTATTTTAATAATGGGAAAATGACATTTTTTTTAACGAAAGAATTATTTCTAATGAATGAATTAAACTCGTAAACAGAGGAGGGAGGGAAGATGGGGTTTACGTAATGGAAAAAAGAGTGTATTTTATGCTTTCTGTCGACTATAATCATCATATTGTACAGTTTGTATTGTTGGGGGGGAGGAGGTGGGGATATGCCCTGAATTTGAATTTACTGGATGGGTGACTATGTAAAACGATTTTATTTTGAAATAAATTAAGAAAATTTACTAAAATGAACTCACATTATAGATCAACGTAGCCATAGCTTCAAAGTCAATAATATCAAATGTATTATCCATGGTATGTTAAAACATTATGAAGATTTAATCGTAATGCATGATCGTTTTATACAAAATCTCCAAGACGAATGAAAATGACTCCTTTTATTTGAATCCAATGACCGATCAAGTTATCGTATATGGAGTAGCCTCCGCTATCTCTCTGATTAGTCCTAAAAATGGGTGTTGTCACAAAAACCAGCCTGGTTGTGTTATATAATCGCGACTATACTCTCAAAACGTGTTTGACCACTTTATAGGTTTTCCAGCCTTTTAAAATGTCCACGTGAAACTGTACTGCATATTCTTGTGCAATTCCATGTAAGTTTGAAATAAATAGGAATAGGCAGTCGGACTGTCTTATACAATCTCGACTATACTCTCAAAACGTGTTTGACCACTTTATAGGTATAAAAGGATTGGTCGCTTTTTGCAATGTGCACGTGAAACTGTACTGCATATTCTTGTGAAATTCCTTGTGCAATTGAAATATATAGCAAAAACCAGTCTGATTGTCTTATAGAATTTCGATTATACTCTCAAAAAGTGTTTGACTACTTTATAGGTTTGCACGCTTTTTAAAATGTGCACGTGAAACTGTTGTGTCTCAGGTGTAGGTTTTCTTGTAGGGTTTATATTCCCTATGGCCCTACTACTAAGGATATCATTGTAAATCACACTATCAGATTCAGAATATCAGACAACTCTGCTGTACAGGTTCTAAGAACCTATCTACAAAAATGTGGATTTTGTTTGGCCAGAACAAACACCCCGGATGCGTGTTTGTTGATTTTTGCTTGGTTTTCTCGGGGGGCAAACCGCATCGAACCACTGCTCCTAGAATTTAAGGAGTGCGCTCATTTGAAAGGAAATCAAAACCTCTAGTGCCGTTTTAACTGACTAAAAAGATTGAATGGCAACTAGTCCTCCCTTGTGCTCCTTTACTCCCCAAAGAAACATGACAAAATTTTGAGAGCCCTCATTCTATTTACCATAGTTAAAAGATTGAATAGTTTTGCCTTTGGGGATGACATAATCCCCTGCGTCCCTGGGGAAAGGGCTGTAAGTCACGGAATTTGCTCATTGTTCACATATAGTATTTGTTATTGGGAAACATACAGAACATTTTTCTGGCGGGGGGCATTTTCTTCACGGGGATTTTCCACGAAAAAAAATTTAGTAGAGAGGAAAGCTTTTGGGGGGTAATTTTCCGGGGGGAAATTTTACATTGGAGGGGATGGGGGTTTCCTGGAATGATTTTAAAAACCGTCAGAAATTAAATAACAAAACATATTTCTTGAACTGAAAGTAAGAAGTAACATTAACACTTAAAATAAACAGAAATTATTCTGTGTATGAGGAGGACTGCCCCTTCCCCAGCCCTCGATCTTTACGCTAAAGTTTGACTTCTTGTCACACTTCTTTAGGAAAGACTGTTCAAACACAGGGTTGTTGATTTTGAATGAGTAGCATTTTTAATGAACTTAAGACTTAAAAGTGAAACACAAGGGTTGAGGAAAGGGCAGCCTCCCTCATATACGGAATAATTTCTCTTCGTTTTAAATTTTAATGTTGCTTCTTACTTTCATTTGAAAAATCTTGTATTTTCATTGAATACCACACAAGGATAGAACCTTTGCTATATATCTTCCATCGGCTGAACCAAACTCTTGTTCATCATGTACAAAACTGAGAACTAGATGGGTCGGATGCCTCTGAAACTTCTCAATTAATATTTTACCGGTGCATCCTTTTCCCTTCATTCAACCACACTATCCCTCTCTTAAAACTGGATTTATAGCATCTCTATGTCTAAAACGCAACATCATGCTGAGTAATTTGCTTCCGACAGAAACCAAGCTAATGCCTCTGTAATTACCAAACTCGCTCTTACCATTTTTCTCACAAAGGAGTTTATTAAGTTTTCTTCACAACCACCATATTTCAAAACTCATTTACCACACTATCAGTACTTTCTGCCTTACTATTTTTAATCCTTTTAGTGCTATGACTAATTTATCCTCACAACATAAATCTTCCTCCACTTCCACAGTGTCAAAAACTGTTCCATTCTTTTCTCTATCCCTTCCTTTGCGTTTATTAAATAAAAAACAAAGTTTTTTTTTACTGAAAGTAAGGAGCCACATTACTACTTAAAACGAACAGGAATTCTTCCGTATATAAAAGGGGCTGCCCCCGCATCAACGCCTCGCTCTTTATGCTAAAGTTTGTCTCTTTGTCACAATTCTACTTTTTAAAATAATAAAAACCTTAGCGAAAAGAGTGAGGCGTTCAGGAGGGGTAGCTCTTTACAAATATGAAATAATTTCTGTTGATTTTAAGTTTCAATGTCGCTCCTTACTTTCAGCTATATTTTTTTTTGTTTTAGTTAATTTCTGAATGTTTTTCTACTAATGCAGGTTTGAATTTGGTTCACCGTACATACAAAATTAAAACGAAATTGGCATATTAATTTTGGCAGATATATTCCGGCTGCTCCTCCTCAATACCTTGCTCTTTACGTTAAAGCTGTTAGTAGTTTTAAAAAGCTTCTTATTCAAATTAAACGGTCCCCGTATTTCAGTAGACGCTGTTGAAAAATTGGGACAACCAGTAAAACTTTAGCGTAAAGAGCAAGGCATTGAAGAGGGAGCAACCCTTTATATATGGAAAAATTTCTGTTCGTTTTTCAAATAATATCAGAAAATCAGGCTCACCCTTTATGAAATATACCCCTTCCCCTCACGGAAAGCTCCTCCATGGAAATTTTATCCAACATAAAGTGCACCCCCTATCAAATTCCCTCCAGAAAGCTCCGTCCTGACTGAAAAGCCCCCTCCCAGTAAAATTACTTGTGAGCGATTCAGCCCGAAAAATTCTCTTTAGCATTCTTTTATTTAAATAAGACTTTAAACTTTAATCGGTATTTCGATCACTCCAAAAACGCACTCTTTCATCGAAATTATTTCCTGGAAATCAGAACACGCGGAAAAAAGCCCCTAAATATTTCTCCCGGAACGTCTCCACACGAAAAATTGGGGAAAGAGAACGTAAGACAATTAAAAAGAATGTCTTATAGTCATTCCCCCTGGAATATTCATCCGCCAGAAATTTTCCTCCCCAAGGAAGATTCTTCCTGTAGAAATCCACCCCAAGAACCCTTCCCCCCAGAAAATATTTTTAAACCTCTATAAGTAAACAATGGTCGAATTTTATAACTTCCAAGCCTTTCCCCATGGACTGTGGGGGGTCATTTTACACCTAAATACAAAATATGTGATCCTTAAACTATACTGAAAACAATGGCTATCTCAAAATATTGATCAGATAATTTTTGGGGGAAAATGCACGTGGGAGGGAGCTCAGTTGCCTTCCAATCTTTTTGGTCACTCAAAAAGAGCACAAGAACTTTTGATTTCCGTAATCCCCTCTTCCTCTCTACTAAATTTAAACCATTTTCACTAATATCTCTAGATGTGTTTCTCACTTTTCTCCCTAAGACACAATCTGGCACTTCACAAATTATTTTTCTAAAAGTTATTATATCCGCATTCTACATTTTCAAATGTTATATTCTCATGTTTAGTATTCAACTGTTCTTTGAAAGTAAATCCCGACATTTTAGTAACCTAAAAGGAATTTCAACAATAGACTATTTGTTTCATTTAATTTTTACGATTCTAACAATCTTTGAGAAGAACAATTATTTAGCTTAATCTTTTCTTTTAACAGTGTCAAAAGCTTTTGGTAACATTTTAATTTGTTATATTTTAAAGGATCTTAAAATCCTTGATTTTGTGGTGACGATTTTAGCTTCGTTTCCGTTAGGAGTATTCCTGCCCCTGACGTAAAACTTTGGATAAGATAATAAATCTTCTTCAAGTATAGTTCGGTCTGCCTGTGGGTTGTCATGTGAAACCGACTGGTCTTATGTTAATAGATAATTTTATTGGTGAAGTCCAAAAAGCTTACGGTACGATTTTATGTCCGAAAGCTTCATATAGTTGACGGAATTTGGACCAGATTTTTTCAGTGGTGGTTACACCACAAGTGTTGGCACTCTCTTTTTGGGTTCTCCTAGCTGATCAATTTTTTTAATGTTATACAAGCATGTTATAACATACAGTGCGCTCTTGCTACTACCGGTTTTGTAAATTCCTTTTGCGCTTGCCTCCTTGGAAGCATAACGCAGCTACTTCCATCCCCCATTCGCACCATATGCCCCCAATACATCCATCGCCGTTTTCTAATGAGATCAAGGATGGGGGTATGATTTGTTATACGATAGAGTTCATCATTTCGTATTCTTTCCGTCCAATGTATATTTAGGATAGAACTTAGGCAATTCTTGTCGAATGTCTGGAGTCGTCGTTCTAGCTGAGCAGTGATGCTCCAAGTTTCGCAGCCGTACGTAAGGACGGAGACCACATTGCTATTATAAATTCTAAGCTTTAGCTTCTGGGGATATTTATTATTTCTCTAAAAATTTCTAAGGTAGCTGAAAGCAGACCCAGCCAATGCTATTCGGCACAGTATTTCTCTTTCGGAATTAGCATCTTGCGTAAGAATGCTGCCGAGATACTTGAACTCTCTCACTTCCTCAATTTCCTCGTTGTTAACCAAAAGTCCTTCGGCTAAGTCAGGTATGACTGCATTCGACATTGATTTGGTCTTATTAGCATTTATGGAGAGTCTGACAGCATTTGCCATACGACCGAGTTCATTAATGTTGCGTTGCATATCTTCTGGTTCGTGGGTAATAAGTGCAACATCGTCAGCAAAATCACCATCATTGAGTTCTCTCAGTGGATTTAACTGTAGACCGCCACTAAAACTGCATCCACGGAGAACAAAATCTATCACTATGGCAAACAGTAATGGTGATAGAATGCAGCCCTGCCTTACACCTGACTGAACAGAAAACCACTCCGTTAGGCCACCCTCTATCTGTACTGCGCACATGATATCATGATTTAGCGCTTTAATTATATTTACAATTTTGGTCGGAATTCTATAATGCACTAAATTTTCCACATGGTTCCGCGGCGTATCGAGTTGAAGGCTTTGAGAAAATCTATAAATACTATAAGTAGCTGAACTTGCCATTCATTGGATTCATCCAGCAGGACTCTCAGGCTAAATATCAGGTCACAACACGATCTATTCTGGTGGAATCCGTGCTGCTCATCTCTCAGAACTTTCTCCACTTTACTCTGAATCCGGTTAAGAATTTTTTGGCACAGGACTTTGCTGCCAACAGACTGTAAATCAATACCTCTCCAATTATCACACTTAGTCTTTTGTCCTTTTTTGAAGAGTTTTACAATTACTGCCTTCGACTTTTCACTAGGGATTTTTTCTTCCTCCCAAACACGAGAGAGAAGTTCAAATATGGGTTCGGCAAGGGCGCTTCTACCGTACTTCAGTAATTCTGGTGATATGCCATCATTGCCTGCAGCCTTTCCGTTTTTCAAAGTCTTTAGGGCCTCCTTGACTTCACTAAGCATGAGAGGTCCGGAACATACTCCGAGATTGAACAGTGGTTCTTCAGGGATATTTAAAGTAGTTGTGGGAGGCATCTGATTTAGTGCCTCTCTAAAATGCTCCTTCCAGCGTCGGACTATGTCATCAGTCTGGGTTAATAAGATGCCTTCTTTGCTTTTAACTTGGGTCGACGACGCCTTTGAAATACCCGATAACTGCTTCGCTATGGCATACACAGTACGGCTATCTCCCCGTCTAGCGGCTGCCTCAGCCTGTTCGGCCATAGTTTCGAAGTACATCCTCTTATCATCCCTGGTTGCTGCTTTGACTTGCTTATGGAGACGCTTGTACTGTGCTTTCAGGTTATCTACATGTTCTCTAGAACAAGTCGTGCTATGGTCATACTTATCTAAGAGTATTTTGAGTTGTGCCCTTTGATCAATAATATCCCAACTACTTTCAGATATCCACTGCTCTTTCTTCTTCCTGTTGTAGCCCACAAATTCTTGTGCGACCTCTTTCACGGTTTATGCAATTTTTTCCGACTGACTATCAAGCGACACTTCGTCCCTTAGAAGGGAAAACTTGTTTGACAAAGCTGTAGTATACTTTTGCAATACGTTCGGGTCCTGCAATTTCCTCAAATTGAAGGTTTTCACTGGCCACTGGGGCTTTGTCACAGTTTTTAGTTTCAGCTTGAACTTGGCAACAGCAAGTTGGTGATCGGAATAGCAGTCGGCACCTCGGAAGGTTCTAACATCCTCTAGACATCGTCGCTGCGCATCGCAATTAGGATATGGTCTATTTCATTTCGTGTTACACCATCAGGCGAGTTCCAAGTATACTTGTGAATCTGTTTATGTGGAAACCATGTTGCGCCGATGATAAGTTCATGAGTAGCGTAAAAATCGATTAGTCGCACACCATTGTCATTAATTTCCCCCAGTCCATGTTTACCGAGGATAGTTGGGGCATAGGAAGCATCACCTCCAACTTTAGCATTAAAGTCCCCACCCACAGTCACAATATCATGACGATGCGTTTTTGCAACAACATCCGATAACACACGATAAAAGTCGTCTTTGGTTTGATCACAGGTGTCATTCGTTGGGGTGTACACTACAATAACTATCAATTTGGGTTGTGAAGTGGTGAAACGGGCACGAAGAATCCGCTCACTAATTGGTTCCCAGTCCACTAGGCATTTTTTGGCCCGATTACTTAGTGCAAATTCGACACCTGCTTCTTTTCTAGTCTCAAGTCCGGAATACAGATGTGGTAAATCTCAGTTTTCAAAATCCCAAAACCAGTAAGCCTGGTCTCAGAAAGTCCAGCAATGTCAATACGGAACTTATCAAGGGTTCTCATAACACTGTTGAGTTTTCCTGGCTGTGTTTCTTGATTAACTGTTCTAACATTCCAGTATCCAATACAGAAACACTCGGCCGCTTTCAAGAATCCTGTCCGGGGGCGTGCATTAGTCGTCATCACAGAAGAAGAAGAAGTCAATCCGAGGCTATCTGCTGCTGTTTCTTGAGTAATTAGTTTTTACGGTGGCGGGTTACTAGCCCACCGACCAACCAACGAATTGGAACACCCGGAGCGCGTTAGCCACCGTCTCGCTCGGCGTGAAGTTCGATAGTTTTACACCCCTCCACCACATTGAGGTGCGCTGACGGATTTCCACTACTGCCCAGGGACGGAGAGTCGAGCCTCATCGCTCGCAACGTCGTCACCGCCATGACAATTGCTTACTTAGCTTTGACCCTTAAATCCCAACCTGGATCAGCAGGGCCTCCTTTTCGACACCTTGTTCATTAAACAAAAGTTTCTTAGTGCTTTAAAAGATCTTTTTTCTCCAATTGTAAGTCTTCTAAAAAAAAAATAGGGGAAAAAAGCCAAACTTCGCAGTAAAGAGTAAGGAGATAAAGAGGAGACAGCCCCCTTCATACAAAGAATAGTTTCTTCAAATAGCTTTCAAATCTGTTCGTTACTTTCAGTTGAAAAGCTCCTTTTGTATTTAATTTCGAATTGTTTTCCAAATCATACCCAGGCCTAACAAAGATAAAATTTGAGGTACTGGTCCCTTAGATCCCTGGTTAATTGCTATTAAAATGTGTAAATCAATAATTGTACATTGATTAGTACCGTTCTAGGTTTTAATATGTAATTTCAATTTTACATACAATTTGAATATACTTAAAAAATTAGCGATGAATAGTAATTTTAGTAAAAAGTCCTTGTTAAAATTACTACTAAAGAATTTCGGTTGGAGTATTATTGTTTGTATGGATAGAAATTCTTTGAGACTTTTGATCTTGTACATTAACTGAAGCCACCTCAAGCTCTACAATAGGATTTCCTTATCGATAAATACATTACATACATATGTTTGAATACATTGAAGTACTTCATATAAATAGAAAAACAAAAATATTGCCATTTAAAATTGCTGAAAACTAAGTTCCTAGCAGTATTCTTTTGAAATTACTAAGAATACTTTAGCGCAAAGAACTAGGTATAGAGGAGGGGACGAACGTTTATATTTAAATTTTTATGTTTATTCCTTACTTTCAGTTGAAAAAACTTGTTTTTTTATTTGACTTCTGATTGTTTTTAAATAATGTTGTGAAATCCAGTGCCCCCTTCATCGAAATTTTCTTCCCCCATAAAAAATTCCTCCATGGAAAGATCTTGCCAGGTAACCCAATTTTCTCAGGATCGCAACTTTTAATGGGTAGGACTAAACTTGATGAAACTTGTATATTTAAAATCAGAATAAAAATTTGATTCTTTTGATGTATCTATTGGTATCAAAATTCTGTCCTTCAGAGTTTCGGTTACTCTTGAGCCGGGTGGCTCCTTACTTACAGTTCGTTATCACGAACTGTTTGATTAGCTTCTCAGGATTTTAAGTTGATTGAAAATTCATCCTCTTCAGGGGAAAGTCGTAATTTGGTGCCCTAAACCACCTAAACAGTCACCCAACCACCGCTGATATTTTGGCGTCTGGCACCCCTAGAAAATTTTCTACAGGCGCCATTGATAATGAACACTAACAGAAAATGCCTCTAAAACTAAGGGCTACCAAGAACTTCGTTTCCACCGAGAATTAAATGAAAATTTTTCTAATTTTCTTATTAATCTAAATCGTTCAGTGTATTTTAGTTTCCAGGGGGAAATTATTCCCTACTAACGTCCATGGGTAACCTCCTTATAAAAAAAAAATACCCAAAACATTTGTTTTGGAAACCGCGGAAACGATGACCCTATCAATAATGTTTGATATTTCGGACTCCCCACCTCTCCTACTAAATATTTTAGGGGAAGCAATTTTTCAGGGATGATTGTCATTCTCGAAGTATTGTTTTGTGATTACAATTCAATTCAATTTATTTATAACCTGTCAAAACAAAAAAGGGTGCACATTCCCTAAATGACAGAGTACTTAAGGGAAAAAAAAAGAAAAATGAGAAGAAAACTTATACACTGAACAAAAATATGTAGTTTTTACAATGACTTAAGTGTGAAAAACGTTAGAGTGACCCTTTCTAATAGAAACCAAAAATGTTGAAAATGAATTCTTGATTACAATATATGAAACAAAACAATTTAGTGTTTATGCTGATTCTAGATATCAGATGTTTTACTTCTAAAGTTGTTCATTAAAAGCTATTAGCATGTAGAAATTTCCATAATTTTAAAAATAAGAATTAGATCCTCCATAGAAAGGGGTGACTATCAGACCGGTATAAGGGATTCTGCAGATTTTGTAAACGCAAGAAAGCGTACTTCCAGGTCTAGTTTGTGGGTGTATTGGTTCGGAACAGTCTTTCTAAAAGCACCAGGGTGCCTGAGAATATATCTTCTTCTTAAAATAAGATAAATAATTTCTTATGATTCGGGATAGGCGAGGGAGGGGGTGAATGTCTTTTATAAGCATCGGCTCCAGGTTCCTATACCGTTTATTTTTTATCTACTGATAGAATTACTTTTTCTTCTTCTTTTTTTGCTTATTTAAATATGCACATATATAGTAAATTATCGAATATGAAGTCCTGCCACAACCAAACCTGTACAGATTTCCATGTGGCGAGTTTGATTGATATGATAGTTTCTGAATATTGGTCTTTAATTAAAATGATTTTTTTCTCTCAAAAATTTTTATTTTATCGTAAGTAATATATTGCACCTTTGACTTTCTTGACTTAACGCTCTTGCTCAGCAGGGTCGCCAGCGTAGAGGGAACTGGTTGACAGTGCTGTCAGTCTTCTCCAAGCAGCCCTGTCCAGGGCGAAGGATAGGGCCTCATTTGGGTCGATTTTGCGGTTGGAGAGGCGTTGATTTATAACATCAGCCCATCTGGTGCACGGCCTCCCTCGAGGACGTTTCTAGACAATCGAGGGATGGAAGTCCGATATAATCCTTGCAGGGGTAAATGGTGGGAGGTGGAGTAAGTGGCCATACCATCTTAGAGAACGAGCTTCTATTTGGAGAGGTTCACTAATTTGAAGGTCCTCAGGATCTCATTATTGCGGATCTTGTCATACCATTTGAAGCCTTCAACTCGACGCAGGTGTCTAGTTTGGAAGGCCTCGACCTTTCTTAGCTGCGTCTGGGTTATCGGCAATGTCTCAGAAGAGTACAGCATGATGCTTGAGACTGTGGCGTTGTAGATAGTGGCTTGTGTAAGGTGACTAATATGCGGTCTGTGGAAGACTGCTCTCAGGAGCCGTTCGAATACAGAGTTTGCCTTGACTCATCTGGCTGAGATTTCGGCGTCAAATGTGCCATTTGATGATATAATTGATCCGAGATAAGTGAACTGCCTTACCACGTCAACAGCTTGGCCGTTGATCGCAACAGTTAAGGATGATGTCGATGCGGTCTTTTCTATGGGCATGATCTTCGTTTTCTTCCAGTTGATTTGCAGCCCAACTCTGGAGGCAGTGGAGGAGAGCGTCTTGAGTGCAGACTTAAGTTGGTCGAGATTTTCGCTAAGAACGGCTACATTGTCGGCAAAATCAACATCAGACAAAGTCCTCCCGGCATAACTTATGCCAAAAGGGTGGATACGGTGCGCCTTGTTCAAAATGTGGTCGATGACGCAGTTAAATACCTCACAGTGCAGCAGCGCAACCTTGGCGTACATCGGGAAGGAAGAAGAAAGCTTCCCGTTAACAAGGACGGCGCTTTCTGTGCTGCTGTAGAGTTCAATAATAAATTGCACACACATAATAAATGCCAGAGTTAAGGCCTTATCCAGGAGGGGAGGAGTTACTAGGTTTGAACCCCCTCCTCAAAATTTTGGCCTGAAGTCAGCCAAAATTTATGAAAAAGTAACAAAAATACATATTTTTGTGTCCACGTAACCCTTGTTGTTTACGTGGGCAAAAATACCCAATTTAGTTTTCTTTGAATACCTTGTATGGAAAATGTGTTTTAAATCAATTTCTGTTCGTATTCTAACTGAAATAAGGGAGTGATACCCATAATTGTATTGGATTTTTAAAATTTTGACTTGCCTATTCACATTAATTTCTGTTCGTTTTGGGTTTCATTTCTTCATCCTTAGTTATATCCGCTATTTTCAGGTTTGATGTAGTTATTCATTTAAAATTTTGTTTGTTTCACTCGTTTTAATTCCTGTTCGCTTTGGGTTTTATTTCTTCACATATACTTATATGTGCTATTTTCAAGTTTGACGTGATTATTCATTTTATATTCTTTTCATTTTATTCGATTTACTTGTTTTAATTTCTGTTCGTGTTGTCTTCATTTCTTCAACCATTAATTAAAAAAACTTTTTCCAAAAAACAAGTTTTACAAAGAAAAGTAAAGAACGCCATTAAACAAAAATGAGCAAAAATAAAATAAAAAATCTACCAAGCGTGAAACTATTATAAAGCAGCATCAATAAATAAAAGAAACCCAAAACGAAAAGAAATTACAAAAAATAACCCAGTCAAACTTAAAATGAAAAGAAATTAACAGAAGTGGGACTCAAAACTCCTATGCTTTCCCTAGGCCAGAACAAAATTTGCACTTTACTGAAAAAATGTAAATGTTTATACTCTTATAACTATTATAAATCAAATAAAATTAACATTTTGATTATTAAATATCAGTCTATGTATATCAAACTGACAATGCATATTCATTTGTATTTTTTTCAGTAAAGTGCAAATTATGTTCTGGCCTTGGGAAGGCATTGGGGTTTTGAACCCAACTTATGTTAATTTCTGTTCGTTTTGAGTTTGACTCGGTTATTTATTGTAATTTTTGTTCGTTTTGGGTTTCATTTATTTATCGATGCTGATTTGTGGCGGTTTACCACTTGGTAGATTATTTGATTTTATTTTTGCTCATTTTTTGTCTAATGGAGTTCTTTACTTTTCTTTGAAAAACTCATTTTGTGGAAAATTATTTTTTTAATTAATTTCTGTTCGTTTTATATTGACATAGTCTTTTCAGGGAAAAATAAAATAATACTTTAAATCTTTTCGTTTTTTAAGACTTTATAGTTAGGCCTACTATTTGTATGCTGAAGAAAAATTTTCAGCAATTTTTAACAGCATACACCCTTTTAAAAATCTGGACACAAATAGTAGTGTTTAACTTCTTTTCGTACCTCATCTAGTTGATCTGAAATGGAAAACCCGATACCATTCGCAAAAAATCTGTTTAATTTCTTTGATAGCTTGGATAAACTTACGATATTTTGATTTGGTTAAATATTAAGAGCAGAAGTAGCCCCAAAAGTTTGATACTGCTGAAATGCCTCATCGAGAAATAGCGTTAACAGAGCGAATTTTGATTTAAGCTTAAGGCAACATTTAGTTTTTAAACATAATTGGCATATGGGAGGCTGGGCGTGGGAGGGGGATTAGTTACCCTCCAATCACTTTTGACTATTAAAAAGGGCATCAGCCCTTTCTATTTACAATCGAATGATCCCTTTTCGAAGTTCCACGAGAACTTCTTCGATACGAAGTGCCCTGCTCTAAGCAACAAAAACAACAAAAAATAATACATTATACCCACATCAGTCTTTACTATAAACATGTCAAGCCTTCCAATCGCTGACGACTATTAAAAAGAGCACTAGACCTTTCGATTTTCAATCGAATGAGCCCTTTTTGAGTTTCTACGACAACACTTTCTATAAACACCGCACAGCCCCAAGGCCATAAATTACAACCCTTACCCTAAGGGCTGTTAGGGTGGTTGTCATCCTCTAAGATCTAATTTCCAGAACTTTCAACTACGTTAAACAAAATGGCTATCTCATTATTTTGATTGGATGTGTTTGCGGAAATGGTGCGCGTGATAGGGGCGTTAGTCGCTCTCCAATCACTTTCAACTATTAAAAATGGCACTGGGCCTTTCAATTTCAAATCAAATGAGTCCTTTTGAAGTTTCTAAGACAACACTTTCAATAAAAACCTTACATGCCCCCAGGGCATAATTTACAACCTTTGCCCTGGGGGCTCTGGAGGTTTTGTCATCCTTAAATACATAATTTCCAGAACTTTCGACTACGTTGAACAAAATGGCTATCTCTAAACTTTGATTGAATGTTTTTGGGAAAAGGGTGGGCGTCAGAGGGGGGTTAATTACTCTCCACTCACTTGCGAATATTAAAGAGGGCAATTTCAATATCCAATCAAATGAGCCCTTTTTGAAATTTCTACAACATTTTTTTTATATAAACCTTATATGTCCCCAGGGCATAACTTACAACCCTTACATTGAGGGCTCTGAGGGGGCTTATCATCCTAAAAGATCTAATTTCCAGAACTTTCAAATACGTTGAACAAAATGAATATCTCAAAATTTTGATTGGATGCTTTTGGGAAAATGGTGGGCGTGAGAGGGGGATTAGTTGCCCTTAAAAAACTTTCGACTATTAAAAAGGGCACTAGCCCTTTCAATTTCCAATCAAATGAGCCCATTTTGAAGTTTCTACGACAAAGATTTCAATAAAAACCTGATATGCCCCACGGCATAACTTATAACCCTTGCCATTAAGACTGGGGGAGGAGTGTCCTGCGCAAAGGTATAATTTCCTGAACCTTAAACTGAGTGGAACAAAATGGCTATCTCAAAATTTTGATTGGATGTGTTTGGGGAAATGGTGGGCGTGGAAGAGGTGTTAGTTGACTTTCAATCACTTTCGACTATTAAAAAGGGCACGAGCCACTCCAATTTCCAATCGAATGAGCCCTTTTCGAAGGTTCTACGACAACTTCTTCGATACGAAGTGCCCTGGTCTAAAGGAAAAAATAATACATTGTGCCAACATCGTTCTTATGTGCCCCCAGGGCATAACTTAAAACCCTTGCCCCGAGGGTTGTGGGGAAGTGTCTTCCTCAAAAACATATTTTATATCTGGAAATCAAGTACGCTGAACAAAATGGCTATCTCAAAATTTTTATTGGATGTGTTTGGTGAAATGGTTGGGCGTGGAAGGGGTGTTGTGTGCCTTCCAATCACTTTCGACTATTAAAAAGGGCACAAGCCACTCCAACTTCCAATCGAATGAGCCCTTTTCGAAGTTTCTACGACAACTCCTTCGATACGAAGTGCCCTGGTGTGGAAAGCAAATAATAATTTCTACGACATTTCTAAGTTTCTACGACAACACTTTCTATAAAAACCTTATATACCCCCAGGACGTAACTTACAACCCTTTTTCTGGGGGCTAGGGGGGTGGGAGGGGGGCTGTTGCCCTGAAAGACCTAATTTGCGGAACTTTTAACTACGTTTAACAAAATGGCTATCTCAAAATTTTAATTGGATGTGTTTGGTGAAATGGTGGGCGTGGAAAGGGTGTTATTTGCCTTCCAATCACTTTGACTATTAAAAAGGGCACAAGCCACTCCAACTTCCAATTGAATGACCCCTTTTCGAAGTTTCTACGACAACTCCTTCGATATGAAGTGCCCTGGTATGGAAAACAAATAATAGTTTCTACGACATTTCTAAGTTTCTACGACAACACTTTCTATAAAAACCTTGTATACCCCCAGGGCATAACTTACAACCCTTGTTCTGAGGGCTATGGGGGAGGGAGGGGGCTGTCATCCTCAAATGCCTATTTTGCGGACTTTCAACTACGTTGAACAAAATTTTAACTGGATGTTTTTAAGGAAATGGTGGGTGTGAAAGGGGTGTTAGTTTTACTCCAACCTCTTTCGACTGTTAAAAAGGGCACAAGCCCTTTAATGTATAGCCCTTATATGTACAAACCCTTATAATGTACAAGCCCTTATAATGTATAATCGAATGATCCCTTTTCAAAGTTTCTTCGACAACTCTTTCGATACGAAGCGCCCTGGTCTAAAACCAAAAAAAAAAAATAATAAAAATACATTGTGCCAACATCGTTCCTTACTTAGGCAGCGCGATTAAGCTGCCTATGATAGTTATGTCTGCTATTTTCAATTTTGACGTGATTATCCATTTTAACTTCTATTCGTTTTTGTCTCATCTATTCGTTCATAGCAATTCTAACTCGTTCTAGATTTTGATTTTGCTCTTTACCTTCCTTTAAACTTCTTTCTTGAGAAGTGTTTATTTAATTAATCAAACAGTTTGTGGTAACGAACTGTAAGTAAGGAGTGACCCGGCTCAATAGTAACCGAAACTCTAAGAAATAGAGTTTTGATACCAATAGATATATCAAAAGAATCGGCTTTTTATGCTGATTTCAAATATACGAATTTCACTAGGTTTAGTCTTACTTATCAAGGGTTACGAGACTGAAAAATTTTTCGAAAAAAGGAGGAAACAGCCCTTAAAAGTCAATTGATGCCAATGAAAATCATACCATCAGATTCCGCGTATCAGAGAACTCTATTGTTTAGGTTTCAAGCTTCTATCTAAAAAAATGTGGAATTTTGTATTTTTGCCAGAAGATATATCACGGATGCGTATTTGTTCGGTTTTTTTTTTCAGGGGTGATTGTATCTACCCAGTGGTCCTAGAATATAGCGAGAGGGCTATTTCAAACGGAAATTAAAAGCTCGGAAATTAAAAGTGCCCTTTTTAACTGACCAAACAATTGGAGGGCAACTAGGCCCCCTGTCCCACCCCTTTTTCCCAAAATCATCCGATCAAAATTTTGAAACAGCCATTTTGTTCATCATAGTTGAAAGGCCCAATAATTACGCCTTTGGGTATAAAATGAACCCCCCCCCCACAGCCCCATGGAAAAGGTCTTTAAGTTATAAAATTTGCCTATTGTTTGCACATAGTATTTATTATTCGGATGTAGGTATAAATTTTTGGGTGGGGGGGGGGACAAATTTTCTGCTTAGAGTTTTTCCGTAGGGGGGATTTCCATGGGAAGGGAAGTTTTCAGGGAGTGAACTTGTCAGGGGAAATTATACAGTGGGGGAATTTGCCAGAATTCTTATACAGAATTCTTTTTATATATCGTGCTTTCTCTTTTCCGTTTCAATTTTACACGTGGAGTGGTTCAGAGTAATTGTCCAAGGTAAATTTTCACCTGGATTGATTTGTCTAGAGGATATTTTCGTGGGCAGGGGGATTCTCCGTTGATGTGGGGCCATATTTCCTGGCATTATTTAAAAACGATCAGAAATTAAATTAAAGGAAAAACAAGTTTTTTCAACTGAAAGTAAGGAGCAACATTAAAGCTTAAAACGAACATAAATCATTACGTATATCAAGAGGGTTTCCCCCTCCTCAACACCTTGCTCTTTACGCTAATATTTGAATATTGTCCCAATTGTTTAATAATGACTCCTGAAACAGAATTAGATTAGAACAATAAGACGGTTTTTTAAAAGTACTAAAAAACTTTAGCATAAAGAGTGAGGTATTGAGGAGGGGGCAACCCCCTTTGTTTACGTAATAATTTCTGCTCATTTTAAGTTTAAATGTTGCTCCTTACTTTCAGTTGAAAAAACTTTTTTTTTAAATACTTCTCCATAAAACAGAACGGTAGTAAATAATTAAAATAAAAGAAACAGAAGTTTTTCAAACCTTTTCAACTGGGTCTCAGGAAAGTATTGGATGACTTCAATAAGTATTACAGTGAGAAGAAGGAAGCCTTTGACGAAATGGCGAAAGCTTAGTAATAAAACTGTACAAATCATTGCGAGAACTGAACTTACAACATTGCAAGCGAAATGTTGATCCGTCACAGTATATTCATCTGGAACATTATTAACCTGAAAAAAATGTATTGAATTATTTGTCTTTTTGCAAAATAATTTGCTGCGCTAGGCAAACAAAAATTTAGAAAATTCTACTAGTCGTTCCCCTAGTTTACGCTGGATTCACACAGCTATGGGTTTTTTCTGACCTACAACTCCTCACCCGCAGGGACAGCAATTAATATTATTGGTTCAAAATTCGTATTGCAGCAACTCAAATTGGTTCTTTCTACATCCTAGCAAAGGTTTTCCATCTTTTTTGGGTTAAAGTGTCCTTAAAGCGTAAGATTTTTTTGCGGCTCCAATGATGCATCGGATTTTATTCAAAATTTTTGGCCTTCTTGAGAAATCGGCAAACTTAACTTTTTAAAAGCGATTATTCATTGAACTGCGAATAAAGGAAAAGGAAACTATTAGATATAAATATCTAATTTCAACTATTTTGGTAATATTCATTTTGAGTCCGGGCAGCCACCATGATCTTGGTTGCAGCGGTCGCTCCTTGTTCAAATGCACCCAACCAAGGGTTCGATATGCGGTTGAAGTGCCCTCTATTGTGGTTAGGTTAGTTTCAAAACAAATCAAACATAAATTGTAGATTCAGAAATAATTTATTACTGAACATCAATTAATGATTGGCATTATAAAAATTATTAATGAAAGCGATAGGCTCCATCTTCACAACACAGCCCCTCAGATCTAGAAATAGAATCGGGTATGATAACCCTCATTAATGGTTCAAAGCTGATTTTCGAACGATTAATACCATAAAATCAATCCATTGGTAATGCCCTATTTGTGTGAAGCCAGCTTCACGTAGATAGGACATTACAAATGGAATCAATATTCATGTAGCTTAACCACTATGCAGTGAACACTCTTCTTTCACCTGATGCCCAAAATTAAAAAGTTCCATGTTCTCAAATTCTGTCTTCAATTTATTGTCGCGAGACAACTCAATAAGATATTCATTTTCCAAAGAAGCTAATTCAGACGGGGCCTTGGATCCAGTGGCACATCTAAAGGGGGGTAACTCCCCCAAAGTTTCAAGACGTCGACACTGCGTGCTGACGCCTTTGAACTTGGTCGTCTCTGGTGTCTTAATTTAGCTTATGTGTCCGCATTTGTCGGCACAGTGGGCGATTTTGTTGGCAAATTCTTTGTATCCCTCCCAAAGGAACTTAAAACCCTAGCTTTGCCTCTGCTTGGCTCTAAATAGGTTTTAAATTCAAGAAATTTTCTTAATATTATCTGCTTTAAAGTATTTATCGAACTGATTGATAAGCTGTTGTAGTGATATTCAAAAGGAGCTTCCATTTTGAAGAAAAATTAATATCATTGAGATTACAAACTGGTGCAACAATTGAAAACAATTATGATATCTAGCAAATTCGCCGAAACGTTTAAATAAATAATTTGCTTCGCCGTTATGACGACAGTACAACTCACCAGGGATCCGTGACTCAGGGTTTGATATTCAATGTCTTAGAGTTTAAAAAGGCAAAAATATATAAATGGACTTTAGTAGAACATATTATTTTCTTATGGAAGTACTTTACAATGACTGAGTTAAAATATTTCAACAAAACCACTGGACCGTAATGACACATAGACTTGCAGCAAAAATCCAATGGTTTTTGATCAAACGGGAAAACCTCGAAAACCTAGCTGTGCAAGTCCAAGGTTTATCGCCAGATTTCATTAATCTGCTCAACATTCAATTGAATCAGCTCAGAGATGGCATTGGTGAAAGCGTCATATTATGAAGATAGCTCCAGACAGACACTCAGCACCAGAACATTTTTCAAGCAGGGGTTTACCTTATAGCCTTAAAAAGCATTGAAACTTCTTTTTTTTAATATTACACCTGCATCATGAGAGAGTGTAATGTGTAACTTACAAAATGCATGATCCTGAAGTTTTTTGTTCTGTTGATTGAAGTAGAGCTTTTTCCTTTTCGTTTGTTCTTGCATTATTTTTCTTGTAAGTGTTATAAGAAACTTTTAAGTTAGCGAACTTCAAGTTAGGCAACTTTACTGCACTTCTCAAAGGGAAAGTCATTGGCTCTTATCAGTATGCTTGTAAGTAATGATTTCCTGTTCACCCCCCTCCGCCTGGGAACACTTGCTCATCAACTGGCCAAAGTAATGTTGGATTAATAGAGCTTAAAGAAGAAAAATTACTATTTTAAACATTTTGATAGTGAAATTAATAATGATTAAGATTCCCCGTTATTTCATAAAATTTCTTAGAAGTGAATATGAATAAGTGATTAATCTAACTAAGACACCCTGATTCTCAGTTTACTGTCCTAAAACAGAACCGTCAGGGTTATTCTCTTTGTTTTCCGACTTGTGGATCTTTTTTGACAGCTAAGGCCAGTTGTAGCTGTATGGCTGTGGTGAAACTTTGCTAACGAGATAAACAGATACTCTTCTGGAAATGCCCGGATATACCTCCTCTTTTCCAAACAGACCAATATTGAATAGAAGAGGCATGGCTATTTACATGGGGCAAAAATATTCAGTATGGATTAATAAAAAATAAACCCATAATTTCAAAGGAGTATACGAATTCAATTCTTTTCGCAAAACTGGAACATTTAGGGATACGAGGCGAAGATCTTGATTGGTTCAAGTCAAACCTTAAGAATGGCAAGATTTATATAGAAGAACATCCAGGAAACGATTTAATTCTCAGCTGTGGTGTCCGTAAGGTCTCAATATTAAAATCACTACTGTTTCTGATCCACGTTAATGATCCTCGTTGAGTGTCAAACCCGACACGTACATATCTTCGCTGCTGTAGTATTTTCTATGATGAAAAGTTTCTTCAGCCCGAAGATTATGCTGATCAGCTCGTAGCTTTCACCGATGGTACTGCGAAAAAAAAATACAACGCTCTTGCCTAAAGTCAGGTATATCCTCCAGGAGACGTATCTCTGGACGGATGCTAACCACCTTGTTATTAATATTGAAGAATCTTGTGTTTAACTGTTCTCCCAGTCAGGGGTCTCCATCCGAAGATATATGGTATCCAAACATCTAGAGGTCTTATTGCTCAACCTGAAAAGTATTTTACAAAATATCTGAGAGTCCTCCTTGATGAGAACATGTTATTCGTGCTTGATACACAAGCAGTAGTACTAAAACTATGTCAGATCCTTGAAAAAAAATATGGAAGAACACCGTGCAACAGAAAATAACTTGTCCTTTTGTCAGTGGTGGTTATGGCTTTTCTTGCGCCCGGGGAAAAATATTCATTAGCACCCCTTTCCCCTATCACCCATAATTTTCAGGCCAATTTTTAATATAAATATATTTTATTGACAAAATTTCCATGTATTCAAATGTGGCTTTTCTTGCTCTAGCCTCTGCAAAATTACTTATTATCTAGTCCCAATTAAATGCTTCAAAGTCTTCCCGTTCTTTTCTCATTAACGCTAAATTATTTAGTCAATCCTGGCCCATATTCAATCTGACTATTGTTCATAATCGATCTGAATTTTCTTACATAAGTGCTGACGCCCCCAGCACCGAAGAAGTGACGAGTACTGTGCAAAAATTGAAAGATGGATGTGTATCTGGAGTGAATGGAATCATGGCAGAGATGCTGAAGACATCGATTCAAGTTTCCATAACTGTTTTCGACTTTTCTTCTAGTGGTCATCTGGGATAACGAACAGTCACAAAATTTTAGATTGGGCCATACTGGTCAAACTCTTCAAGAAGGGCGATGCGCTAATCTGTGACAACTGGAGGGGTATCAACGTAGCGCCTTTACCTAGTAAAATACCAGCCACACTCATGTTACAACGCATAAGAACGTCCTAGACTTAAACCTCAGGGAAGAGCAAGACGGTTTTCGAACTGATAGGTCTTGCTCTAATGTTGTTTTCATTCTTCGACTTATGGTTGAAAATTTCTGGGAATGGGATACAAAATATATATATACATACTCTTCATTGATTTCAAAAAAGGTATTCGGTTCTGCTGATCGAAAGACTTTATCGAAGGCTTTGAATTATTACGGAGTACCCTATAAACTAGTTAAAATGTATTCTATGTAGATAGTGAATGTTGTTTGCGCACAGAAAATGGGAATACCTGTTTCTTCAAAATAACGTCTGGTGTTAAAAGGGGATGTGTCCTATCCCAAATCCTGTTTGTTCTTGTTATTGACTACACTATAATACAGTCTTCAGCCTTTGGAGTGAAGATATGCAGCGGAAAGATCTCGTCGCTGATGACACTGCTCTTCTTGAAGAAGCAAAACAGTGACCGAAGCTGCTACTTTTACGCCATTAATGAAAAGGTAAAAAAATCGGTACATGTCAGTAAGAAAAAGAGCATGGCTATATCTGACTCTCCATTGACACTGAAATGCAAAGATAAGGCAATTGAACAGTCAATGAAAATGTATCACGGGAATTAAATTGATTATAAAGGTGAAATGGCCAACGAAATCAAAAGAAGGATTGGATTAGCAACACCAGCTTTTATTAAGTTGGAACCAATCTGGTTCAGTAGAAATAATCTCTGCGCTTGAAGCTCCGTCTCATGAATAGCAATGTGATGTACATTCTCCTCTATACAAGCTAATGCTGGAATCTACAAGTCCAACAGGAGAAGCGCGTCCTAGCAATTGAAAACACGTGCCTTAGAAAAATACTGAAACTATCGTGGCAGGAATAGGTCACACGTACATAATTTCGCCGGCTAACCAATCAACCATTACTTTTAAAACGCAGGAGATGGACGTATTTTGACCACGTCCTTTGTATGCTAGGGTATTGACTCCACTGTAAATTTTATGAGTGGCGCTCTGAAGGGTGGTGCAAAAGAGGTAGGCCAAGACACACCTTGCGATGACCGTATGAACTGGATCTAAATAAATGAGAGATGTCTCTTCGATCACGTGGGAGGACGTCAGGGCCGCAGGTAGCCCCGTGATGTCTGGTGAGGCACCGTAGATGCCCCATGTGCCATTTCTGGCTCTGGAGAATTTAAGGTTTAAGGTAATCGACTGCTCATTACTAGCCACCGACAGCGCAATCGCTAATAATATTTGACAGGTAACTCTTACGTTTGCGAAGACCCTTTCATCTCTGTATTGCACAATTAATTCTGACACACCTATACGTTTCTTTAAGGATTTTGTCGGTATTGAATTTTTTTTCATATAACAGAATTAGTGGAACAACTGAATGGGATCTAAATCATCACAATTTTTACTTTTATTGCTACTTACTTTTATTTTCAAGAAATGGTTTTGAAAATATAACAAAATACTAAACTTTTTTATTCAATTTGCTCATATTTAATGCCAACCGCGCACTCATACTTTATTTTACATACTTTATTTTAATAAAAATAGATTTCAAAAGTTACAAAATGATTGTAGTTATTAGATTATTTATTTGAAATTTTGCGTCCCTAAAGTCTCTGCACCCAGGGCAAGTGCCCCCTCTTCCCCCCTAAAACTACCACCGTCTCTTGTACAAAGACCTTATAAAGGCCCATTAATAATATTGTGCATTGATTTGTTAATCTTCAATTCTCATCTGCAAAAAGTGACCCCGATTCACAAAAGCTGTTTGTTATTAATTGAAAAAAATGAAGATAATTTGTCACTGGAGTGGCTCCATCAGCTGTCATGCCTGACTTTTGTGTTTAAGTTTTTAGCTGGTGAGCAGCCGGCTTCATTTAATACAATATTTCGACCTATCTTGGACTAGCATAATTTGCACACCCAACCATCATTAAACTTGCGCATATCCAATACCCAGAGTGTACGATCAGATTTTGCTCAAAACATAACATGTTCAAAGGTGTGGAATCTGATCCCAGAAGAACTGAGAGGCAGGAGCTCCCTTGCACCTTTTCAATAAAACGGTAATTTTTTTTTTTTAATTACAAAAGGATTTTTAAATTAAGGTGTAGTAAGTAAACTGTAAAATATTAATTTAAATATAATTACACTGGAATTAAGTTATACGTACAATAAATATGTAAAATTTGGAATTGAGTTGAATTATTTACATTTTTATTATTTATTTTTTTGAATGGATTTTTTCCCCAGGGGATAGGGTAAGAAAGATATAGATTTGTTCTTCGAAGATGAGATGTAAGGTTGTGTCACAGAAAAGGAGCAGTAACGATTCTATGATCGTTCAAAATTTTAATATGTTGGTTCTTGGCGTCCAGGAATGGACTGAGAATTTTTATTATGTGAGATTTATGTTTTTATTCATTAACAAGCCCACTGAAATTTAATTAAACTTGAACATCGAAAAAATCTATCAGATGATAGTGAGCGAATCTGTTTTGAGAAGATGGTCATTTTCGCCATATCAAGAAGTTTACCACATGCCAAACGATAGTGGAATTTTCATTTTATTTTGCTTTTATCGTCTTTCTTTTGTTAGACTATTTACACTAAAATGAAACTAATTTTTCTACTTAAATCAAGCGTATGCTTTAAACTTAAAACAGGCAAAAAATATTCAAGGTAAAGAGTATACTGGTGTACTTAAAACTGTGCTTATATCTTGTAGTATATTTTATACTTTTAGAGGCAAAGCTTTAGCTTTACCTATAATAAAGAGCCATGTGCATCCTATTTGTCTTCTTTTCTGAACAATTGCTAAGGAAGAGGAGGTTTCGAAAACTTGGGAGAGGGCTAATTTCGATAGTAGTTCAAGATCATATGACTTCTTTCAAAGGTTAAAAACAACGGAAGGTTGCCATCCCTCCATCTTTGCCATTTTTTGTTACCCAGCTCCCCATAGCTTTCCATGATATCTGACCAAAATTTTCAGATAGCTTGTTGGTAAAATATTCAAAAGCCCCAGCAAAAATGGCTCCATGGATGAAATGACCCCCTAAGCCCCTAGAAAAAAGGTCACGATTTATGCAAACTTCTAGCCGTTTACAGATAGTTTTTTTTTAGTTATTAGGTACCAAGTTTGATCTTGGATGTTTGATTAGCTCAAAATTAGAAATCGTTTGCTGAAGGTCAAGCTGCTGGAATTAGCAATCTTCAGCCTTAGCTCTTGTACTATGGAGCCTAATTATTGGCCTAACTCCTTCATGAGATGTTCACACTGATATGAGCAACTGATGCACTGAATGGAAGAAAAGGTTATTGCCAAGCTATTCAAGAGAGGTTGAACAATCGACTGCAATAATTAGCGGGAAAATACACTATAATCTCTATGGATTGAAGTCTTTTGGAAAGAAATACTGAAACGTTGTCTGTCAAAAGTTGACTCAATATTAAGAGTTGGATGGCGTTAGACCCGAATGATTCTATGCTGATTAGGTCTAAACTCTAAGAGTGCTCATTGTAGAATAAACTGAATGACATCCTCTGGTTTCATTATTGATTCCACGACAAGGTCTTGTGTATGATTTTTTGTATTGTAGTAGGAACAGTCATTTGTCATACAGACTTATGATGAGGACCTGACTGATTTTTCAGTGTAAAGTTTCATGTCGGTCAAGGTTGTACTTGGTCCCGATTACTTTTTGGCATCCTCGTCGGCCATATACTTCGAATACTCAACCTCATATATGGAATCCAACTGAACCAGAGCCACACCCAGTGTGTGTTAGCATGACAGCTGACGACACATCACCATTGTCTAATTTAAAAGAGAAACTGCAGAAAACATCACTGTGCTCTAAAATACAACGGGGCCACCGAGACTTTCGATTAGTATGCAGAAAACAAAAATCATGCGATACATGAAGCGAATTACTCCCCCTCCCCACTCAAAGCTTGAACTGGTGTGCTGAATTGAAGAGGTTAAGCACCTCGAGAGCTTCATCGAGTCGAATGGGGCCTTGGATGCGAAATTGCCACATATATAACACACACACAGGAATCACTTTTAATAAGCTTGGAGGTGTAAGGAAAAATACAGCCAATGATTTAAACCCAGGGCGGTAACTAAGCTGCTTCAAAAACGAATCGCAAGGGTTTGAAAATAACCATCTTAGACCCATCCTTGAAAAACGGGCAAGGATGTATTCTGTCTCCATTGTGTTTTGTCATCCTCATAGACTATATCCATCGGATGCGCAATTTCAAAGTTGAAATCCAACTGAACCACAGCCACACCCTGTGTGGCGGTGATTTTGCTGATGCCCTAGGAGTCTTGTCTTATTTAATGGTTAAGAGAGAGACTACAGAAATCATTACTGAGCTCTTGAAAGAAGTGGAGTATCCTGTCTGTCAATTAGGGAAAAACACTGAAAACAAAAATTGTGTGAAACAATGTAAACAAATTACCTTCCCTCCCCCAACCTAAGTCAGAACTTGCGTGCTTAAGAGTATTGAAGGATTTAAGTACCTTGTGAGCCTCGTCAAGTCAAACGGTGGACAAACATAAATTCCAGGGTTTAGAATGACTGTCTAAGACGCATCCTCGAAATACATTGGATCGACAAAATGGAGGAAGCTTCCATTCGCAAAAAAAAGAAACGGGAATCAGGGGGGTTTTTTGTAGAGTGGGTCATAATTTATAAGAAAATTTCATATCATAGGCACCCACCTCCTCACCGTCTGAAATTTCGGCCTTTAACAGTGCCATACAATTTTTTTATGATGTGTTAGAAACTTTTAAGGATCACTGGTGGGCTTAGAGGATTATTCAATTTCAATTTCAATTTATTTGAATAAACCTTAACACAAACATCAATAACAATAAAGATCCTAGAAGAGAACTTGTTAAAGACCAAAGAAAGAAAAAAAAATTAAAATAACACTGAAAAAGACAGATTGAAGAATAAAACATGGGTAATTAAAGCAAATTGGTTAAAAATTGAAAGATTAAATTATATTATCAAGTTTTGTTACATTTTTATACAGCTTGCAGAAACTTGTGGCTAGTTCAACACTGGAGGGTATTTTGTTCCATTGAATAATAAATTTGTAAATGGGAGATTGCTGGGCAGCACTGGAAACACATTTAGGGATTATAATGGCTCTATTCGATGAACAGAGACAATGGGCTTCCGAATTATTAATGTTATAATAGGTTAGTAATTGAGGAGGAAGATTGTTGTGGAAAGCAGAGTAAGCAAGCGATAAATTTAGTTTTTGTATGATTTGATCAAGTGGAGCTATGCCAAAATCTGAATACAAATCACGGGTTGGATATAGACGGGGAAGCCGAAAAACTGCTTTAATGGCACGGTTTTGGGCAAATTTGAGTTTTTTAATGAAAGACCGGTTTGTATTTCCCCAAACTGATCCGCAATAAGAAAGGTAAGGAAAAATAAAGGAATAATAGAGGGTAACTAGGATATCAGAAGGAAGAAAATAATTCACACGGTTAATCCTAGCTACTTGTCTCAAAATTATTGCTGTGATGTAAGAAATATAATTAGAGAAGGACAAGCATGAGTCAATTAATACACCAAGAAACTTGGCAACCTCCACTTGTGGGAGGATGTCAGAGGAGTACTTGAGACCAAGAGCAGGCTGAATTACGTCTTTGTTGTATGGGGTTCTGAATAATACTGTTTGACTTTTTTTGCTATTAATGGTCATGTTATTCGTAAGGCACCACGCCTGGACTCCGATGGTTATTTCCGATGGTAAATTGGTGCCAGTGATGAAGAAGTTGCTGTCATCAGCAAATAGTACAGGATACACTGAAGGGCCCAGGTCCATAACAAGATCATTGATATATAGGAGAAATAAAATCGGGCCTAGAACGGAGCCTTGCGGGACACCCCTCCGAACAGGTAAGGGCTGAGAGGATACTCCCCCTGAACTCACACTCTGTACCCTTCCAGATAGATAAGAATCAAACCAAGAGAGGGGAACACCACGAATATCGTAACTATTTAATTTACTTATTAAAATACTATGATCGACCGTGTCAAAGGCCTTAGAAAAATCGAAAAACAAGCCCAATACGGTTTTTTTAAGGCCGAGTTGTGAGCGTATGAACTGTGTGGCGTCAATTAGAGCATGAAAAGCTGAAAATTTCGGCCTAATCCATATTGGTGAGGAGAAATCAAGGAAACAGAGTGCTGACTGTCAAACAGAAAGGGAGACAGACGTCTGAAGATGATTCTCTCGAGCACTTTGGATATGACAAGGAGAATTGAGATTGGACGATAATTACGTATCTCAGTTGGATCGCCCTTTTTAAGAACTGGGATAACAATGGCTGACTTTAGTAAATCAGGGAAAACTCCGTGGGTTAAAGATAGGTTGGCAATATGCATGATGGGCTTCAGGAGCTTATTACTTAATCCAAGACAGTCAGGTGTAAAACTATTAGGAAGAGAACCGATGATTTGAAGTACCTCATTGCTATCAGTTGGGGGCAGAAAAACATGGATCTAGAATAGAAGCAAGGGAATACAGCCTGTAAGGAGGAGCGGGAATCAGTATGGGGAACATTAGAAAAATAATTATTAAATGCTTCAGGTGCATGTAAAGGGTCAATTAATCAAATTACATAGTGTTTTTTTAGGCGGAGGGTGCTAAGGAGCCCAGAAAAACACCAGACTACGTTTGGTCCAAGGTCAGTTGAAATAGACAGTTATAAGTCTGTGGGCCAAGGTTCAAGAGGAACCTAATGTAAAAAATGTGTCGGGCCAAATAATGCCCAAGAAAGGGCTAATGACAATATTTTTCCGAACTCAGATTTATAAAAACGCAGATGTTTTCCCCCATTATATTTAAAGTTGCATGTAGATAAATCCAAGAGAACCTTGGCGAAGACGGCGATTTTGAAAAAAAAAATATTTGGTTGCATCATTTCGTAACGTCTGAAAATGGAACTAAATTTAATTTGTCTCTGATAAGGTTGAAACCTATAGGACATATAAACAGAGCCGATTAGACGTTAATGAACACAAACTATTTTCATACTTTGTTACATCAGAGAAAGGCTAACACCCTCACTCCCATCCTACTAATTACAAGAGCGTCATTTGCACTTTGCTGACGACGGAATGTGTTTTAAACAATTCTCTTTTATCCTCACAAATTACAATACTGAAAAGTCAAAAATTTCTTACATTTCAAGAAATTAATATCGTTATTCTTTAAACAGTAAATTTAATTCCATAAGTATAATATACATTAAATTGCTATACATACTATCTTCTTTTCACCTACATTCCTTTCAGATGTCTAGAAAATCAATTGGGAATTCAGTGATTGATGTTATCAATTTCATAATATTTCTTCAGCAAACGAAACAGATTGCTTGAAAAATTGCCGATGTTTATTTCAAAAGCTTTATTTACGCATTTATCTCCTATATGTTGAAAAGAAATGAATCAATAGAAAAAAGTTTTGGTAAAAAAAAAAGGTTCTTTAAAATGTAAAATTAAACTTAAAGTCCCAAACATATCGTTTTCAGCAAAGCGAAAAACATACTTAAGCCTTTTAAAGGATTGAGGGGGGGGGGGGGTGGTGGCCCCTCTATTATTCGTGATAGTTCATCTTTGTAAACTTTAATTAGCATTTTTTTTCGTGCACAGTATAGCAAATCAAATGCAATGCTCATAAATAATTTTTAGCAAAGCGCAAATCAGCGTATAGATGGTATAGAAGGATGGTAGCTTTACTTATTTCTTATGATAATTTCTGTTTGTCCTAAGTTTGTCCTTTTAATTTTTTTCTATTTTCAGACCCATCTATATACGTATAGCAGAATATGTTATCTTTGTGCAGAATATATCATTTCTACGTTTTATTTTCTGTTCATTTTGGGTTTCATTTTCGAAACCATCGTAATAATTTCTATACGTTTCAATTAAAAAATTATTATACAACATAGTTTCAGCTTTATTCTAAATTATAACTGGATGACGGGGATGATAATGTGTGGCACCACTTGAGCCGATGGAAGGGGCTTTCTGCGCTAAGATAAAGAATTTTGAAAACATCGAGTTGCTGCTTCCAGATGTTTTAAAAGGCACAATCATGCACAATTCATGCACAGTTTTATCAGCACAATTCTTTTGCAGAATAGTGAGGTGTCTGCAGTTGTGTTGATTAAAAAAATTTACTTTGAAGATGCTATTCTATCAAACAGTTCGTGGTAACGAACTGTAAGTAAGGAGCGACCCGGCTCAATAGTAACCGAAACTCTAAAAACCGGAATTTTGATACCCATAGATACATCAATAGAATCAGATTTTTATGCTGATTTCAAATATATAAGTTTCATTAAGTTTAGTTAATGAAAACCCATCAAAAGTTCATTAAGTGAAGTTAAGTTTTACCCATCAAAAGTTAAGCGCCTGAGAAAATTTGCCTTATTTTCTAAAAAAGGAAACATCCCCAAAAAGTCATAGAACTTTAATGAAAATCACACCATCGGATTCAGCGTATCAGAAACTCCTACTGCGAAAGTTTCAAGCTCCTCCCTGCAAAAATGTCAAATTTTGTATTTTTTGTCAGAAGAAAGGTCACGGATGCGTGTTTATTTATTATTTTTTTTTTTTTTTTTTTTTCCCAAGGGCGATCGTATCGACCCAGTGGTCCTAGCAAATCGTGGGTGGGCTCATTTGAACGGAAATTAAAAGTTCTAGTGCCCTTTTTAACTGACCAAAAAAATTGGAGGTAACTTGGCCCCCCTCCCACACTCATTTCTTTCCCAAAGTCACCCAATGAAAATTTTTAGATAGCCATTTTGTTCAGCATAGTTGAAAATCTGGTAAATATGTCTTTTAGGATGACTTAATCCCCCACGGTTCCCAGGGGAAGGGCTGCAAGTTATGAACTTTGCCCATTGCTTACATATTGTATTGGTTATTGGGAAGTATACAGACATTTTCAGAAAGGATTTTTTCAGGTAGGAGGGGGGGCTGGAGGTGGGGGTTACTTGGGAGAATCTTTCCGTAGAGGATGTTTCTTTAGGGTAAGGGACATTTCTATGAAGGGGGCGCCGGATTTCCAAGCATTATTTAAAAATAATCAGAAATTAAATTTAAAAACAACAAGCTTTTTCAACTGAAAGTAAGAAGCATTAGAACTTAAAACGAACAGAAATTATTACGCATATAAGGAGGTTCTCCCCCCAAGTCAATACCTCGCTCTTTACTCTACAGTTTTTTTAGTGCTTTCAAAAGAGCTATCGATTCTAGTTAAACGGCCTTTGGGATTCAGGGGTTTGTGAATTAATTTTTTTTTTAGCTGTTAACGTAAATTGCGTGGTATTGACTAAGGGGAGAACCCCTCATATACGTAATAACATATACGTAATAAAAAAACAATAAAAAAAAGTGATACGGCTCAATAGTAATCGAAACTTTTAAAAATGGAATTTTGATGTCAATTTTTGCAAATTTTGTTTACTTATTCAATGACGGTGAGCCAAAATAAAAGCTGCATTAACTAAAAAACGATCAGAAATTAAATAAAAAAAAACAAGTTTTTTAAACTCAAAGTAAGGAGTCACATTAAAACTTAAAACGAACAGAAATTATTCCGTATATGAAAGGGGCTGTCCCCTCCCCAACGCCTCGCTCTTTACGCTAAAGTTTGACTCTGTCTCACAACTTTATTTTTTAAAAACATAAAAAACTTATATAAAAATTTATATATATATATATATATATATATATATATATATATATATATATATATATATATATATATATATATATATATATATATATATATATATATATATATACACATATATATATATATATATATATATATATATATATATATATATATATATATATATATATATATATATATATATATATATATATATATATATATATATATATATATATATATATATATATATATATATATATATATATATATATATATATATATATATATATATATATATATATATATATATATATATATATATATATATATATATATATATATATATATATATATATATATATATATATATATATATATATATATATATATATATATATATATATATATGGAGGCCTTTTTATATGATCTTGAGACGGTTTTGAATAAATGGCTTCCTTAACAATTTCTATTGGATACATTTTCGGAAAAGAGCGTAAGGGGGAGGCTAGATGCCCTCCGATCATCTTAAGTTTTAAAAAAGCCCCTAGAACTTCTGATTTCCAATCCAATGGGTCCTCTGCGAAGTTTAAACTACCACCCTCTCCATGAAAAACCTTTTTGCCCCCGGGGCACAATTTCCAATCCTTGCCCCGAGGGCTATGGGGGGAGGGGCTTGTCATCATTAAAAACACAATTACTTGAATTTTCAACTACGCTGAACAAAATGGCTATATCAAAATTTTGATTGGTTGTGTTTGGAGAAATGATAGGTGGGGGAGGGGGATGGTTTCCTTCCAATCACTTTTGAATATTAAAAAGGGCATTAGAACTCTCAATTACCAGTCAAATGAGCCCCTTTCGAAGTTTATACGACCTTCCTTTCCATAAAAACCTTATATGCCCTCGGGGCATAGTTTACAACTCTTAAACTGAGGGCTGGGGGGAGGGGGTTTGTCATCCTTAAAGATACAATTTTAGGACTTTTCAATTACGCTGAACAAAATGGTTTATTGGATCTCAAAATTTTTATTGGATTTGTTTGGGGAAATGATGAGCGTGTGGGGGGGGGGGGCTGTTGTCCTATAATCACTTTCGATTATTAAAAAGGGCATTTGCCCTTCCAGTCAAATGAGCAATTTTCAAAGTTTCTCCGGCAACTTCTTCTATACGAAGTGCCCTGGTCTAAAAGAAATAATAATAAATAATACGTTGTGCCCACATCGCTCTTTACTTAGGCAGCGCTATTGCGCTGCCTATGATTTAAGGTTGTTTCGAGTTTGACTTATTATAGGTTTCATATTGCCATTACTTTTCTTTGAAAAACTTCTTTTTCGGAAAGTTTTTTAAATGAATTCTTATGATTGACTAAATGGAATCTATTCCAGTTGGTTTAGCTACTGAAGGAATTTCAAACAATTTGCAATTAGGAAGCTATCTTTGGTAAGCGGTAATTCAGTTAATATGATATAGATGGAAAAAAATACAATGTTAGGAGAATTCAGTGACTTCAATTCACTAAAATTTAGGGGTGTCATTTTTTTGAAAAAAATGTAATTTTTTTCCATTTTTCAATCAAAATGCCAAAAAGATATTTGTCAATAAAAATACCCCCCGGAAATATATTGTTGAAAATCAATTGGGGGGGGGGGGTCTTGTAAATACAAACCCTCTGCCCTCCCTCTCCCCAGTTGATGCCAGTGCTAGCGATTGAGCTAAGTTAAGTAGAAGTGACCCTAAAGATACAGAACGAACACCCCTGCTGCCATCTACAATTTAATTTAATGCTGACGGGACATAATTTATTCAAGGATTATCGATCGAGTCTAATGGGGGTCAAGGTCAATCGATCTGTTGTTGTTGTTGTTTGGCCACGTGTAATGGCATGAGGGGTGATTTACATAATCGATGGGGGACATTATTGATTCACGAGCGTGGGGAATTATGAAACACTATGGTCATAGAGTCCCTAGGGAGAAAGATTGCGTAATCGCTCAATGACCTCTTTTTCCAAGGTCGATTTATTTGATGTTTTTCTCGAATGTTAACATCAAATTATGGATGTTTTATGGTTTTTGTCAGTGAGAATTTGAAAAACAGGAACTTTCTCACATTTTTGTATGTCTTTATGGTTTTTGTCAGTGAGAATTTGAAAAACAGGAACTTTGTCCCATTTAAGGATGACACCAGCAATTCATGTCTGTTATATGGTTTTCTCACTGAGAATGAATAAACAGGAACTTTCTCACTGAGAAAACCATAAACCACGTGGTGCTGTCACGAGTCAGGACACCTGTGCTGTCGACCTCAATTCACCTATCGTGAATCAATAATTCCCCTTAGAAACAACAAATTAATTTCCCCTTTCTTGACAGATCAATCAATCAATGACATCATCTGTCAGACTTTAAAAATTTTCGCCTAGAAACATTTCTCCAGGAATAGATTCAAATCATTAATGTTGCCTCGGGAACAGTTCTTTTGGTCGAACTCCAAAGGATATTAATAACCAAAGGCCATGGAAACAATTAGGCAAGAAACATCTTAGCGATGAATTGTTTTAGCGTGCGAAAAGGTTTCCTATTAATTTGAAATGCATTAGCGCAGGGATTCCAATAACAAAGGAACACGCTGAATTTACGTTTAGGGATTATTTGGGCGAAACCGTTTTAGACAGGTTATGGAACTATTTCGGCGAAACAGATAGAGACATTTTAAAAGAAGATTTTTGAAGAGATTTTAGAAGATAATTTGAGTGTGGTCGTTATAATACACAAGTTTCATTTGAACAGTGTTGTGAGGTCCTCTAACCCAACCCCAAAGGGTTCCAATCCTCCTACCACCACCCCGAAGGACGCCCCCAGTCCTCCAAAGCCCCCCCAGCCCCCCACGGCCCGCCCCCGGGCCCCACATGTCCCCCAGGCCCCCAACTGTCCCCCGGACCCTCAAAGACCCCCCAAGCTCCCCAAGGGCCACCGGCGCCCCCAAAGGCCCCCCCCGCCCCCCCAAGGCCATCCCCGGGGCCCCCCAAAGGCCCATCGCGCTCCCAAAGGACCTACGGGGTCCCAAATGCCCTCCACCGGTCCCCAAATGTCCCCCCGGCACCCAAAGGCCCTCCCTGTGCCCCCCCCCAAAGGCCCATCTAGCTCACAAGGGACCATCGGAGTCCCAAAGGCCCTCCCCCGGTCCCAAACAGTCCCCCAAGCCCCCCCAAGGCCCTCCCTGTGCCCCACAGGCCCACCCGTCCCCCAAAGTCCCATCGGACCCCCAAAGGCCCTCCCTTTGCCCCAAAGGCCATCCCCGGGCCCCCCAAAGGCCCATCGAGCTCCCCAAGGACCAACGGGGTCC
>NC_142798.1:6481061-6550897 GCF_049724085.1 Artemia sp. Qi Xiang Cuo | reverse complement strand
AAAATGAATTTTGAAAAATCGAGAGAATGTAAATTTGAAAATGTAAACCACATCAAACCAGTACTGAAATATTCCAACTCTTGCATTTCTACGAAAGAAATCCAAAATGAACTTTGAAAAATCAAGAGAATGTAACTGTGACAATGCAAACCACAACAAAACACTATTGAAATATTCCGACTCTTGCATTTCAGTGACAGAAGTTCAAAATGAACTTTGAAAAATTAAGGTAATTTAACTGTGAAAAAGCAAACCATTACAAAACAATAGTTGAATAATCCAACCCTTGAATTTTCAATGAAATAAATTAAAATGAACTTTGAACAATAAAGATAATTTAGCTGTGACAAGGTATACCACAACCAAACACTACTGAAATATTCCAACTCCTGCATTTCAACGAAAGAAATTCGAATGAACTTTGAAAAATCAATAGAATGTAACTGTGACATGGTAAACCGCGAAAACTGAAATAATCCAACTCTTGCATTTCACGAAAGAAAATCAAAATGAAAATTTAAAAATCAATAGAATTTAACTGTGACAAGGTAAAAAATGAACAAATACTACTTAAATATTCCAACTCTTTCTTTTCATTTAAAGAAATCAAAAATGAGATTTGAAACATCGAAAATATGAAAGATTTACAAGTTAAACTATAACAAGATTCTACTTAAATATACCAAGTCTTTAATGTCAATGATATAAATTAAAAATGAACTTTGAAAAATCAAGAAAATGTAAATGTGACTATGGAACCTAAGACAAAACATTAATGAAACTTTAAAAGACGTGAATTTAAATGAAAGAAATTCAAACGAACTTTGAAAAATCGAGAGATTGTAAGTCTGAGAAGGTAAACTACGATATAACACTACGGAAATATTCCAACTCTTGTATTTCAATGAAAGAAATTCAAAATGAACTTTGAAAAATCCAGACAATGTAACTGTGACAAGGTAAGCCACAACAAAACACTACTGAAATATTCCAACTCTTGCATTTCAACGAAAGAAATTCCAAAAGGAACTTTGAAAAATCGAGAGAATGTAAGTATGACACGGTAAACCACAACATAACACTACTGAAATATTCCAACTCTTGCATTTCAACGAAAGAAATTCAAAATGAACTTTGAAAAATCAGACCTTTGGAGGGGGGAGGGGCCGGGGGGAGGGGGTCGTTCTTTGTCTCAATGCACAAAAAAAGTATAAGAAATGGGGGAGGGAAGGGGAGGGGAGGAGGGGAGGAGAGGAGGAGGAGGAGGGAGGAGGAGGAGGGGAGGGGAGGAGGAGGAGGGGAGGAGGAGGAGGAGGAGGAGGGAGGAGGAGGAGGAGGAGGAGGAGGAGGAGGAGGAGGGGAGGGGAGGAGGAGGAGGGGAGGGGGGGAGGGGAGGAGGAGGGAGGAGATGGAGGGAGAGGGGCCCCTTTGGGGGGTTAAAGGGGGGAGGGGCCCTTTGGGCCCCGGGGGGGGGTCTGGGGGAACCTTGAGGGCCAGGGGCCCTTTGGGAGCCCAGTGGACCTTTGAGGACTGGTGGCTTCCTTCGGGGTTGAGGTAGAGGGATTGGAACCCTTTGGGGTTGGGGTAGAGGACCTCACAACACTGTTCAAATAGAACTTGTGTATTATAACGACCACAGAGTTTGACCCTCAAATTCTCTTCTAAAACCTTTCCTAAAATCTTCTTTTAAAATGTCTCTATCTGTTTCGCCGAAATAATTCCATAACCTGTCTAAAATAGTTTCGCTCCAATAGTCCCTAAACGTAATTCAGCGTGTTCCTTTTGTTTTTGGCATCTCTGCGCTAATGTATTTCAAATTAATAAGAAACCTGATTCCCGCGCTAAAACAATTCATCGCTAAGATGTTTCTTGGAGAATTGTTTCCATGACGTTTGGTTATTAATATCCTTTGGAGTTCGACCAAAAGAGTTGTTTCCGAGGCAAAGACATTAATGACTTGGATCTATTCCTGGTGAAACGTTTCTAGGCGAAAATTTTTAAAGTCTGACAGATGATGTCATTGGTTGATTGATCTGTCAAGAAAGGGGAATTAATTTGTTGTTTCTAAGGGGAATTATTGATTCACGATAAATGAATTGAGGTCGACAGCACAGGTGTTCCAAATTCCCAATCGCTTTAATTAACCACGTGTTCTCGCTAATGACTCTATGCACATGGCCAAAACAACAACAACAAATAAATCGACCTTTGGAAATTTAGGTCATTGACCCCATTAACCACGTGGTTCGTACCGGACTATAAGCCCTTATTTGGTGTACTGACAGAGTTAGACTAAATTGTAGATGGCAGCAGGGGTGAGTGTCACGAGTAGCACCTCCCTTTCTACTGGCTTGTAATATTTTTGCAAATCAAAATTGAAGCCAACTATCAGTTATGCGTCACATTGGTATTTGATGCCTACTTTAGGCCTTTTTGATATTGCTGATGATTTCCTGACGTTTTCATGATATTGTAGAACTTTTGTAACATAGTTAGGCTTGTATTTCGCCGTTAATTTTTATCTCGGTAAAACTAAATTTTTCAGAGAAAGTTGCATATTTTCAGAAAATCTACATTCGAAAACCTAATTTTCCTCAGTATTACAGCTGTTTTTGCATCTCAAGAACTATACACATTTCTGGTGTTTGTAATTTTTAAACGTAATTCTAAATTCAGTCCCTTTTTAATTTTGAAATAGATATAAGACCTTGTTTCTATACAAGTAAATTTTGTTTTAGCAACTTTTCCGTTACCTTGAGTAGTTTGGTTTTAATGACGATGGATGAGGTTTGCTCTTTATTTACTGCTGATATGGTCATGGTAACCTCTTCTCAAAAATAGATTCACTACAACGAAGACCTGCAACGAAAGACATCCATAATCTCTTAGTAACGTATCTTAGTAATGTATCTTAGTAACGTATCTTAGTCATCTTAGTATCTTAGTCAATCTCTTAGTAACGTTTCGGGCAATACACTTTTCTAGAATTTTTACATTTCTGTTACTCAGTCTCTCCTACAAACTAATTAATAATGTTATCTACTATGATTTACAATGAAATTGTAAAGCTTTTTGTATTGCTTCCAACATTGTAAGTACTCACTAAGTTCTTTTCTCCCTCCAAGTGCTTTTCTAAGCTCTTAGTCCTACTATTTTCAGAGAGAGCACGTTGCTTCAGATGAGATGCAATAAGCTAGATAAATTACAAATATATTCTGTGAATTTAGTTCTTCTATTTCAAAGACAAATCTATTCACTACTATTGCTTATTAAAAATCTTTACAAGCTTCGATTTCGTAGTGAACTAGCTTCGGTTTCGGACGCCCACAAGAACCTTCAATTACTGGCAGCGCCCTTTTGTGTAATTAAATAAAACACAAAGAGACTTTTTCAATTGAAAGTAAGGACCAACATTAAAAGTTAAAACAAACAAAAATTATTACGTAAATGAGGGGGTTGGCCGCCTAAACAAACCTCGCTCTTTACGCTAAAGTTCAAATTTTGCTCCAATTCTTTAAGAACGACCCATGAATCAAGGTTGTTTACGTAGAATAAATAGCTCTTTTGAAAGTACTAAAAAAACTTTAGCGCAAAGAGCGAGGTATTGAATAGGCGGCGAACCCCTTATACACGTAATAATTTCTGTTCGTTTTAACTTTTATTGTTGCTCCTCACTTCCAGTCGAAAAAACTTGTTTTCTTTATTTAACTTCTAATCGTTTTTTAAAATATTGCTGAGAAATCCAGCACCCCCTTCATAGAATGTCCCTTCCCCAAAAACTTATCCATGGAAAGATCCACTCATGTAACACCCTCTCCCGACAACCCCCTCCCAACACCAGACAAAATCCCCTCTGAAAATGTCTGTACACTTCCCAATAACCAATACTATATGTAAACAATTGGCAAGTTCATAACTTGCAGCCCTTCCCCTGGGAACTGGGGGGGATTAAGTCATCCTCAAAGACATAGTTTCTAGATTTTACACTATGCTGAACAAAATTGCCATCTCAAAATTTTGATCAGGTGACTTAGAGAAAAAAATGAGCGTGGGAGGTGGATAGTTGCCTTCATATTTTTTGGTCACTTAAAAAGGGCACTAGAACTTTAAATTTCCGTTCGAATGAGCCCTATCATGGTATTCTAGGACCACTGGGCCGATACGATCACCCCTGGGGAGACAAAAAACAACAAAAAAACAAAACAAAAAAGACCACAAATAAACACTCATTCGTGATTTTTCTTCTGGCGTTAAATACAAAATTCCACATTTTTGCAGATAGGTACTTGAAACATCTACAGTTGTGTTTTCTGATACGCTGAATTTAATGGTGTGTTTTTCATTACGATTCTATGACTTTTAGGGGCTGTTTCCCCTTTTTTGAAAATGAGGTCAATTTTCTTGTAACTTTTGATGAGTCGAGACTAAACTTGATGAAACTTGTATATTTGAAATCGACATATAAATCCGATTCTTTTGATGTATCTATTGGTATCGAAATTCCGTTTTTTAGAGTTTCGGCTACTATTGAGCCGGGTCGCTCTTTACTTACAGTTCGTTACTACGAACTGTTTGAAAACAAAATATTGTTAAACAGAAAATATTTCATGTACTTTCACAGTTATCTTAATTTAAGCCTCACTGACATCTTGTATTATATCTTGATCCAATTTTTGCAGACTAAATTCCTGCTATTCTTAGAGAGAGCGCGAGGCTGCAGGTTAGTTGTAATTTAATTGAGTTCTATAATGCATAGGCTTTGAAAAAGAGAACTCAGCCTTGGAAAAATAATAGAAGACCCAGGGTTAGTGAGACTAATATCAAGCCTTTTTGCCTCAAGGGTTCCAGGCATAAAGTTTCTCCAGAGCCATCGATGGGCGTCAACAAGCGTCCATCTTTTAGTTGATAGATCCTTTTTACAGTAATATTTAGCAGGCAGTCAAATAAATTATCGTCATCCGGGGACCAGACTCAGTGGCGTATTTTGTCGAGTATAAATAAATCCATTGCGTTACTGCAGGATTTCAGGGCCCCAAGATGCATTGTATAAACGTTATATAATTAAGGAGTCGAAAAATATGCCGTTTTTGCTGCTAGGTGCATATTGCTGCCGGAATAAATTATCTTAATTACGCTTGAATATTTTGTTATATTCTTGAATATATATTTACTCATTGTATATTTGGATTCCGACGGGAAATGCAAATACACCTGTTACTAGGTGAATTAAAAGTACTCAATGTTCTGGGTAACATAGATGAAAAAGAACGCATATCTATGCACACTAAGTACAAGACCCTGGAAATTTTAACGAAAAGACCCCATATTGCATTGTTAACCCGATGAATTTGGGATGTCTTAAAGAAAAGTATTTCACCTTTGTCATATCGATCAGGGAACTTGTCTAAAAAGTTTACCTTAATGCTTGGATGAGGGAATTGTGTTCTTTCCCAGAAGTTTTCAACAACATTCCCTGGAATTTCCTGTTTTACTTTTTTTCAGTATCTTACCCCCCAATCATGTTTGTTTGATCCTATGAAGGTGGAGTATAGCCCAAATAGATCTGTATCATTTATATTTTCCAGCCTATCTATGGCTTTTAAAGAAAGTTCGAAGAGAAGAACTCTGCCGTTCAAAAATATAAATCGGACCGGGGTCATCGAATGTATTTGTATATAAATATATAAGTCGGGTCCTTAATTTTTTTTTTAAAATAAGTCGGACCCTTATTTTTTGGCTCTTAGGATTCACTTTACAAATATTTTACACCTGATTGGCTTGGAAATATATCTTTGTTTTACATAACGTATTTTAATTCATCGAGAAAGTGCTATTGGATTCGATGTTCTGTTATATTTGGAAACTGAAGGGAAATTGAAAGATAGATTTCTCCGCAATTTGAGTCATATCACTGTTGACTCAAGAACCTGGTGTTTGAATTACTAGTAGCATGAGTCCGCAATTGCCAAAAATTAATTTAGCTACAAAAGCACTCCAAGATGTGATTATAAAAACAATCACATTTCTTCTCAATATATAAGACAAAAAAGTGTGCAATTGCCGAAGATTATTTTAGCTACAGAAGCACTCCAAGATGTGATTATAAAAACAATCACATTTCTTCTCAATATATAAGACAAAAAAGTGTGCAATTGCCGAAGATTATTTTAGCTACAGAAGCACTCCAAGATGTGATTATAAAAACAATCACATTTCTTCTCAATATATAAGACAAAAAAGTGTGCAATTGCCGAAGATTATTTTAGCTACAGAAGCACTCCAAGATGTGATTATAAAAACAATCACATTTCTTCTCAATATATAAGACAAAAAAGTGTGCAATTGCCGAAGATTTTTTTAGCTACAGAAGCACTCCAAGATGTGATTATAAAAACAATCACATTTCTTCTCAATATATAAGACAAAAAAGTGTGCAATTGCCGAAGATTTTTTTAGATACAGATGCTCTCCAAGATGTGATTATAAAAACAATCACATTTCTTCTCAATATATAAGACAAAAAATTGTGCAATTGCCGAAGATTATTTTAGCTACATAAGCACTCCAAGATGTGATTATAAAAACAATCACATTTCTTCTCAATATATAAGACAAAAAAGTGTGCAATTGCCGAAGATTATTTTAGCTACAGATGCGCTCCAAGATGTGATTATAAAAACAATCACATTTCTTCTCAATATATAAGACAAAAAATGTGCAATTGCCGAAGATTATTTTAGCTACATAAGCACTACAAGATGTGATTATAAAAACAATCACATTTCTTATCAATATATAAGACAAAAAAGTGTGCAATTGCCGAAGATTATTTTAGCTACAGAAGCTCTCCAAGATGTGATTATAAAAACAATCACATTTCTTCTCAATATATAAGACAAAAAATTGTGCAATTGCCGAAGATTATTTTAGCTACAGAAACACTCCAAGATGCGACTATAAAAACAATCACATTTCTTCTCAATATATAAGACAAAAAAGTGTGCAATTGCCGAAGATTATTTTAGCTACAGAAGCACTCCAAGATGTGATTATAAAAACAATCACATTTCTTCTCAATATATAAGACAAAAAAGTGTGAAATTGCCGAAGATTATTTTAGCTACAGAAGCACTCCAAGATGTGATTATAAAAACAATCACATTTCTTCTCAATATATAAGACAAAAAAGTGTGCAATTGCCGAAGATTACTTTAGCTACAGAAGCGCTCCAAGATGTGATTATAAAAACAATCACATTTCTTCTCAATATATAAGACAAAAAATTGTGCAATTGCCGAAGATTATTTTAGCTACATAAGCACTACAAGATGTGATTATAAAAACAATCACATTTCTTCTCAATATATAAGACAAAAAAGTGTGCAATTGCCGAAGATTACTTTAGCTACAGAAGCGCTCCAAGATGTGATTATAAAAACAATCACATTTCTTCTCAATATATAAGACAAAAAATTGTGCAATTGCCGAAGATTATTTTAGCTACAGAAGCACTACAAGATGTGATTATAAAAACAATCACATTTCTTCTCAATATATAAGACAAAAAAGTGTGCAATTGCCGAAGATTATTTTAGCTACAGAAGAACTCCAAGATATGATTATAAAAACAATCACAATTCTTCTCAATATATAAGACAAAAAATTGTGCAATTGCCGAAGATTATTTTAGCTACAGAAACACTCCAAGATGCGATTATAAAAACAATCACATTTCTTCTCAATATATAAGACAAAAAAGTGTGCAATTGCCGAAGATTATTTTAGCTACAGAAGCACTCCAAGATGTGATTATAAAAACAATCACATTTCTTCTCAATATATAAGAAAAAAAAGTGTGCAATTACCGAAGATTATTTTAGCTACAGAAGCGCTCCAAGATGTGATTATAAAAACAATCACATTTCTTCTCAATATATAAGACAAAAAAGTGTGCAATTGCCGAAGATTATTTTAGCTACCGAAGCGCTCCAAGATGTGACTATAAAAACAATCACATTTCTTCTCAATATATAAGACAAAAAATTGTGCAATTGCCGAAGATTATTTTAGCTACAGAAGCACTACAAGATGTGATTATAAAAACAATCACATTTCTTCTCAATATATAAGACAAAAAAGTGTGCAATTGCCGAAAATTATTTTAGCTACAGAAGGACTCCAAGATGTGATTATAAAAACAATCACATTTCTTCTCAATATATAAGACAAAAAAGTGTGCAATTGTCGAAGATTATTTTAGCTACAGAAGCACTCCAAGATGGGATTACAAAAACAATCACATTTCTTCTCAATATATAAGACAAAAAAGTGGGCAATTGCCGAAGATTATTTTAGCTACAAAAGCACTCTAAGATGTGATTGAAAAAACAATCACATTTCTTCTCAATATAAGACAAAAAGTGTGCAATTGCCGAAGATTATTTTAGCTACAGAAGCACTCCAAGATGTGATTATAAAAACAATCACATTTCTTCTCAATATATAAGACAAATAAGTGTGCAATTGCCGAAGATTATTTTAGCTACAGAAGCTCTCAAAGATGTGATTATAAAAACAATCACATTTCTTCTCAATATATAAGACAAAAAAGTGTGCAATTGCCGAAGATTACTTTAGCTACAGAAGCGCTCCAAGATGTGATTATAAAAACAATCACATTGCTTCTCAATATATAAGACAAAAAATTGTGCAACTGCTGAAGATTATTTTAGCTACAGAAGCACTCCAAGATGTGATTATAAAAACAATCACATTTCTTCTCAATATATAAGAAAAAAAAGTGTGTAATTGCCGAAGATTATTTTAGATACAGAAGCACTCCAAGACGTGAATATAAAAACAATCACATTTCTTCTCAATATATAAGACAAAAAAGTGTGCAATTGCCGAAGATTATTTTAGCTACAGAAGCACTCCAAGATGTGATTATAAAACAATCACATTTCTTCTCAATATATAAGACAAAAAAGTGTGCAATTGCCTAAGATTATTTTAGCTACAGAAGCACTACAAGATGTGATTATAAAACAATCACATTTCTTCTCAATATATAAGACAAAAAAGTGTGAAATTGCCGAAAATTATTTTAGCTACAGAAGCGCTCCAAGATGTGATTATAAAAACAATCACATTTCTTCTCAATATATAAGACAAAAAAGTGTGCAATTGACGAAGATTATTTTAGCTACAGAAGCACTCCAAGATGTGATTATAAAAACAATCACATTTCTTCTCAATATATAAGACAAAAAAGTGTGCAATTGCCGAAAATTATTTTAGCTACAGCAGCGCTCCAAGATGTGATTATAAAAACAATCACATTTCTTCTCAATATATAAGACAAAAAATTGTGAAATTGCCGAAGATTATTTTAGCTACAGAAGCACTCCAAGATGTGATTATAAAAACAATCACATTTCTTCTCAATATATAAGACCAAAAAGTGTGCAATTGCCGAAGATTATTTTAGCTACAGAAGCACTCCAAGATGTGATTATAAAAACAATCACATTTCTTCTCAATATATAAGAATAAAAAGTGTGCAAATGCCGAAGATTATTTTAGCTACAGAAGCGCTCCAAGATGTGACTATAAAAACAATCACATTTCTTCTCAATATATAAGACAAAAAATTGTGCAATTGCCGAAGATTATTTTAGCTACAGAAGCACTCCAAGATGTGATTATAAAAACAATCACATTTCTTCTCAATATATAAGAAAAAAAAGTGTGCAATTGCCGAAGATTATTTTAGCTACAGAAGAGCTCCATGATGTGATTATAAAAACAATCACATTTCTTCTCAATATATAAGACAAAAAATGTGCAATTGCCGAAGATTATTTTAGCTACAGAAGCACTCCAAGATGTGATTATAAAAACAATCACATTTCTTCTCAATATATAAGACAAAAAAGTGTGCATATTCATACACACTAAGTGAAAGACCCAAAGCATCTGATGGTGAAACTTGAACATTCATTATGTGTTTGCTTTTCCAGACTTTAAGATATTCATACCATATATGCATAAACACAAGGAGAATAAAGAAATTAAATTTCCCCTTGTCTCTCTAGAAATGCTAGTGCAAAAAATATTTCTTTTCCTTTTCAAACCATTAAGAGCAAAACAACAGTAACTTAACAGGAAAATTTAGCAGTTGCCAATTTAAAATTCTAAAACATAATTAGTAATCATAAAACTAATCTGTTTTTACTGGTTTTTAATATATATTGTGGATGCATATATATGGGCATTCCTTCAAAGCATGGTATCTAGCAATTTTCCCTTTTTGGCCATCCTTTTTCAGCGGCCCTGGATGATGTCTTCATTTCTCCAAAAAATCTCTCAGAAGTCTACTATGCAAGGGCATATACAGGATTTCTGTTTGGAGGTGGGTGTATTTTTTTGTTGGGGGCACAATAAACTTTAAAAACACATCAAATTTAATTTTTGTACGTTTCTGTTATGTTTTTTCTAGTCAGATAAAAATCTCAGTAGCGTGGGGGGGACGTAAAACCCTGAAGCCCCCACCTCTGAATACGATTGTACTACTATAGCTTATGTTTTAGATAAGAGTGTTTGAAATTTAAACTCATCTAGTTTGGTACATTGACGCCCAAGCCTCATCACAGCCACACTCGTCAATGGGAAATACAAACAATTTTTAAATGGCATAATTTTGTTTAATTTTAACTTTACACTTGTACTGCAGAAGTGGATAATTGAAATAAATAGAAATTGGTTTGAAAGCCGAGTATCAGCCCTAGTTTGTTTCCAAAAATTACCTATAATTGCGGTATCTTTGTATCTTTTACCAGGCTCACGTTACCAATAGAAAAAAACGTTGTTTGATTTTCCATTCTTTTCCATTTTCAAAGATAGCGCCTTAAGTCTTAACTCAGATTGGTCGATTTCACTAATTGAAAATTGAAATGTGTCCAACTTGAGAAATGATTACGGGATACATAATTGGAAATGTACGAGCAGTCATGTGTATTTTCATGTGTTATTGACATGTGTTATTGACAATCATGTCATGTGTTATTGACAAACATGTGTTACAGTCATGTGTTATTGACAAACGGATTATAAAGTGACCCGGCCATTAATCTTATGGCTAAATTCGTGTCGGTTTTTTATTACAAACACATTTTTCCGAGTAATCAAACAGTTCGTGGTAAAGAACTGTAAGTAAGTGTTACCCAGCACAATAGTAGCCGAAACTCTAAAAAAGCGGAATTTCCATAAAAACAGATACATCAAAAAATTGGATTTTTAATGCAAATTTCAAATGTATAAGTTTCATCAAGTTTAGTCTTACCCATCAAAAGTTACGAGCCTGAGAATTTTACCTCATTTTTGAAAAAAAGAGGGAACACCCCCTTAAAAGTAATAGAATCTTAGTGAAAAAAACCCTACTATAGAGGTTTCAAGCTCCTATCTGCGAAAATGTGGAATTTTGAATTTTTTGCCAGAAGAAAGGTCATGGATGCGTGTTAATTTTTTTTTTTTTTCCCCTGGGGTAATCGTATCGACCCAGTGGTCCTAGAACATCGTGAGAGGGCTCACTCAAATGGAAAATAAAAGCTCTAATGCCTTTATAAGTGACCAAAAACAGGAGGGCAACAAGGCCCCCTCCCATGCTCAGTTTCTTCCCAAACTGACTCAATCAAAATTTTTAGATAGCGATTTTGTTCAGCATAGTTGAAAAATCTAATAATTGTGTCTTTGAAGATTACTTAATCCCCAACACTCCCTGCAGGAAGGGCTGAAAGTTATGAACTTTGCCTATTGTTTACATATAGTATTGGTTGTTGGGAAACATACAGAAATTTTCAGGGGGGATTTCTTCTGGTGTGATGGCTCTGGGGGAGGGGGCTACGTGGAAGAATATTTCCATTGAAGAAGTGTTCATGGGGGAATAGGATTTTCTATGAAAGGGGTGCCTGATTTTTCCAGCATTATCAGAGGCAACGCTATAGCGTTGCCTATAGTAAAGGCCATACGGTTCCAATGTTTTATTATTTATTATTATTTATTCCCAGAGGTACTTCATATCGAACGGGTCGTCGTATAAACTTCAACGGAGGCTCATTCGATTGGAAATCAAGAGTTCTAATGCCCTTTTTAAGGGTTAAAAGTGATTGGAAGGCAAATAACACCCCTTCCACACCCTCCATTTCCCGAAATACATCCAATCAAAATTTTGAGATAGCCATTGTATTGTACGTAGTTGATTTCTAGATAGAAATTGTGTTTTGAGGAGGAAAGTCTCCCCACAGCCCTCGGGGCAAGGGTTGTAAGTTATGCCCTGGGGGTATATAAGGTTTCTTATAGAAAACTCTGTCGTAGAAACTTCCAACAAGGCTCATTTGATTGGAATTCAAAGGTCTAGTGCCCTTTTTAATAGTCGAAAGTGATTGGAGGGCAACTAGCCACCCCTCTCACGCCCACCTTTTCCCCAAACACATCCAATCAAAGATAGCCATATTGTTCAACGTATTTGTTTAGGTCTTTGAAATTAGGTCTTTAAGGATGACAACCCCCCCCCCTCCCCCCAAAGCCCTTAGGGCAAGGGTTGTAACTTATGCCCTGGGGGCATATAAGGTTCATATAGAAAGCTTTGTCGTAGAAACTCAAAAAGGGCTCATTCGATTGGAAATTTAAATGGCTAGTGCCCTTTTTAATGGTCGAAAGTGATTGGGAGGCAACTAACATCCCTTCCACGCGCACCATTTCCCAAAACACATCAAATCGAAATTTTTAGATAGAAATTTTGTTTATCGCAGTTGAAACTTCTGGCAATTATTTATTTAAGAAGGACACTCCCCCTACAGTGTTCGGAGCAAGGGTTGTGAGTTATGCCCTGGGACCATATATGGTGCTTATGGAAGGAATGCTCGTATAGACTTCAGAGAGGACTCATTTGATTGGAAATTGAAAGTTCTAGTTCACTTTTTAAGCGTCAAAAGATATCGGAATGTAACCAGCCCCCTCAGCACGCCCTTTTCCCCAAATACATACGGTAAAAATTTAGAGATAGCTATTTTGTTAAAAATAGTTCAAAGCTCAGATAACACAAACTCCGTTGTCAACACAACCCCCCAGGTCCTGGGGGCAGGCATTGTACGTTATGCCCAGGGGGAAAATGTGGTTCTTATGGAAGGGATGCTCGTATAAACTTCAAAGAGAGTTAAAAGAGATTGGAGGGCACCTAGCCCTCCCCCCTCTTCAGGCTTTTTTTCTAAAACCCATCTGATATGAACTTTGATATAGGAATTTTTCAAAAGAGTTTAAAGACCATATAACGAAAACTCCGGGTTCGATACAGCCCTTCAGGGCCCGAGGGTAGGCGTTTTAAGGTATGCCTTGGGGGAATATATGGTTCTTATGGAAGGGATGTCCGTAAAAACTTCAGAAAGGGCTCATTGGATTGGACATTGAAAGGTCTAGTTCAGTTTTTGACAGTCAAAAGAGAATGGAGGGCAACTAGCCCCCCTATGCCTCTTTTTACCCCAATGCATCCGATAAAAATTTTGAGATAGCCATTAAGTTAAATATTGTTCAAAAGTCGGATAACAAAATTCAGGTGTCGACACAACCCCTCAGGGCCCGAGGGCACGCGTTGTAAGTTATACCCTGGGGCATATATGGTTCTTATGAAAGGGATGCTCGTATAAACTTCAGAGAGGGCTCATTTGATTGGTAATTGAAAGTTCGAGTTCGTTTTTAAATTCTCAAAAGAGATCCAACTAGCCCCCCCCCTCCCCCGTCTTCTTTTTCCAAACCCATCTGATGAAAATTTGAGACAGACATTTTGCTAAAAAAAAAAAAAAGTTCAAAGGTCGGACAAGAAAAACTCCGGTGTCAATACAAGCCCCAGGCCCGGGGGAAGGCGTTCTAAGCTATGTCCTAAAGGCATGAATGGTTCTTATGAAAGGGATGCTCGTATAAACTACATAAAGGGCTCATTTTATTGGAAATTGAAAGTTCTAGTTCACTTTTTAAGAGTCAAGAGATTTAAGGGCAACTAGCCCCCCCACGCCCTTTTCCCCCAATCACATCCACTACAAAGTTTGAGATAGCCAGTTTTTTATAAAAATTCTTCAAAAATTAGATAACAAAAACTCTGATGTCAACACCACCCCCCCGGGCCCGGAGGGTAGGCGTTGTAATGTTGTCCTAGGGGCGTATATGGTTCTTATGAAAGGGATGCCCATATGAAATTCAGAGAGGGTTTATTTGATTAAAAATTGAAATTTGTAGTTTACTTTTTAAGAATCAAAAGATATCGGAGGGCAACTAACCCCTCGCCCACACACCCTTTTTTTCCTCAAGCCTGTCCGATAAAAATTTTAAAATAGCCATTTCATTAAAAATAGTTCAAAGTTCAGATAAAAAAACTCCTATGTCGACGCAACCCCCCAGGGCCCGGAGACAGGCGTTGTAAGTAATGCCTGGAGGGCATACACAGCTGTTCTGGAAGGGATGCTCGTGTATACTTCAAAGAAGGTTCATTTGATTGGAAATTGAAAGTTCTAGTTCGGTTTTTAAGAGTCCAAGAGATCAGAGAGCAACTATCCCGCCCCATGCCCCTTTTCCCCAAATGCATCCAATAGAAATTTCGAGATAGCCATTTTGTTAAAAATAGTTAAAAGGTCAGATAAAAAATATCTGGTGTCGACATAACCACCCAGGGCCCGGGGGCAGGCTTCGCAAACTATACCCTTGGAGCATAAAGGGTTCATATGGAAGAGATGATGGATAGATAACAGAGATGGCTGATTTAAATGTAAATTGAAAGTTGTGTTTCAATTTTAAAGAGTCAAAAGAGATCGGAGGGCCCCTAGCCCCCACGTCTATTTTCCCCCAAACCCATCCAATAAAAATTTTGAGATAGCCATTTTTTTAAAATAGTTTAAAGGTCAGATAAAAAAAAAACTTCGGTGTCGACACAGCCCCCCAGTGCCCGGGGCAGGCATTGTAAGCTATGTCCTGAGGCCGTATGTGGTTCTTATGAAAGGTTTAGCGGTTATAATGGTCGTATAAATTTCAAAGAGGGCTCATTTGAATGGAAATTAAAAGTTTTAATTCATTTTCTCAGAGTAAAACCAGATCAAAGGGCAACTAGCCCCTCCCACCCTCCATGCCTTTGGTTTTATCGGATGGATAAACACCTCCGATAAAATTTTGAGGTGACCATTTTGTTAAAAATAGTTCAAACATCAGAAATTAAAACTCTGGGGTCAAGACAACCCCTCAGGGTCCAGTGACAGGAGTTTTAAGTTATACTCTGGGGGCATATATTGTTCTTATAGAAGGGATGCTCTTATAAACGTCAGAGAGGGCTCATTTGAATGAAAATGGAAAGTTCTAGTTTACTTTTAAAAAGTCAAAAGAGAAATGAAATTAACCCCCCCACGCCATTTTTCCCCAAGCCCATCCAGTTTTGATACTTTGATGAACATTTGATTCTTTTAAAGAAGTTTGATTTTGAAAAAAATGATTTTTAAAAACTTGCAACTTTTTGCAATAAAAAACGAACAAAAATCAATTTAAAAAAACTTTCCGAAAAATAAGTTTTCAAAAGAAAGGTAATGGCCATTTTAAACTTAAGATCAACAGATAAAGATACGTGTTAAAATTCAAAATCAAAACGACCAGAAATTACTAATAAAGAATAAATTAAAACCAAAACGAACACAAATTTAATAAACAATCATAGCTAAGAACATAAAACAAGCAATATCATAAATGAATAAATAGGTCTTAAAGCGAGTGATGTTTAGATTGAATATGAAAACCAAGCCTAAAACGTATAAAAAAATTTGCTATTGAAGTATAAATGAAACCTAAAACGAACAGAAATTAAATAAACAATCAATGCAAACAAACATACGATGGATACTAATGTAAATGAATAAATAAATCTTAAAACGAGTGGAACTTAAATTGAATATGCGAATCAAGCTCGAAACGAACTAAAATCAGTACAAACAAGTTCTTGTATCGCCTCCTTCTCTCGCTGTAAAAGTCTAAACCCTACTGCGTCATTGGCGCTTTACTGAAAACTATATGCGTCTTGAACAGTCTTGAAAAGTATAAAGTACATTAAATTGAATATTTGATGTTTAATGATATTAATTGTTGAAAGATCCATCAGTTCAAGAATTTATTTCACTGTAATTTTATTTTTATTTTCAATGCTGTAAAAACTGGAAAAGAAAATATTTGTAATATAATTCGTTTTCAGTTAAGCGCCAATGATGCAGTAGTCTTTTGGCTTTTATTTAGAGTTAAGGAAGGGGGCAGTATCCAAACTCTTATTTTTAGTGAAACTATATTCGTCTTGAACAACTTTAGAAAGAACTAATAAACTAAACTGAATATTTGATGTATAATAATATTAATTGCTGAAAGATCATCAGTTCAAAATTTTGCTATAATTTTAATGTTTATTTGCAATATTAAGCACAAAAAAAAATATTTGCAATAGAATCGGTTTCAAACAGTTCGTGGTAACGAACTGTAAGTAAGGAGCGACCCGGCTCAATGGTAACCGAAACTCTAGAAAACGGGTTTTTGATACCAATAGATATATCAAAAGAATCAGATTTCAATTTTGATTTCAAATATATAATTTTCATCAAGTTTAGTGCTACCCATCAAAAGTTACGTGCCTGAGAAAATTTGGCTGATTTTCAAAAAAAGGGGGAAAGACCCCCTAAAAGTTATAGAACCTTAATGAAAATCACACCATCATATTCAGCGTATCAGCGAACCCTACTGTAGAGGTTTCAAGCTCCTATCTACAAAAATGTGGAATTTTACATTTTTTGCCATAAGAAAGAACACGGATGCGTGTTTATTTGTTTTTTTGTTTGTTTGTTTCCCCAGGGGTGATCGTATCAACCCAATGGTCCTTGAATATCGCGAGAGGGCTCATTGGAACGGAAATTAAAAGTTTTAGTGCCCTTTTTAAGTGACCAAAAAATATCGAGGGCAACTAGGCCCCCTCCCACGCTTATTTTTTTCCCAAAGTCACCCCATCAAAATTTTGAGATAGCCATTTTGTTCAGCATGGTCGAAAATATGATAAATATGTCTTTTAGGATGACTTAATCCCCCGAAGTTCCCAGAGGGAGGGCTAAAAGTTATGAACTTTACCCAATGTTAACATACAGTATTGGTTATTGAGAAGTATACAGAAGTTTTCAGGAGGTTTTTTTCTGGTAGTGGGAGGGAAGGGTGGGTCGGTGGTTATGTTGGAGGATCTGTTCATGAAGGAAGTTTTCATGGGGGAAGGGAAATTGCCATGAAGGGGGCGCCGGACTTATATATATATATATATATATATATATATATATATATATATATATATATATATATATATACTTGTCTATTGAAATTTTGTGCTCATGCAATAGACAAGTCCCTGAGATTAAAAAATAACAATGACAACTTTGATTCGGCATTGGCTTCGCATATTTTCGTAAACCCGACCCATCTAGTTCTGTTTGACGAGGCAACTTTAATATCAACTGTTAATGGCGTACCACAAACTTTTAGGGAGGTAATTGAGATAAAAAAATATATGAACCAAAATTTAGCAATAAATAGAGATACTGGAGATATTTCATTAAGCCCAATTTACGACAGTTTAATCTTGAAGGACTCAATCAATATTTTAACCCGAAAAAAACTTAAAAGAACCTATTTGCATATCTAATGAAAACCGAAATTGTAGACCAGCCAAAATTAATGCAAGACGAAAGATCCTTACACAATCATCTTGGTAAATTTTATTTTCATTGATTCCTGCCTGGTTTTTTATTCAGTGTCTATTCTGTCTTTGTACAGGAAACTTCGAAAGGTTAGATTCTCGTTTTTTTTTCTTCTCTTTTTTGTTTTTGTTTAGCACTGAGGACGACTTGGCGGAGGTCCTTGTCGAAATATTTGCTTATATTTTGTCTTCTTCATGGTTCGCTGGCTGACAAAATCCTCGTTTTTTCACCCTTTTTGATTTTATTTTTCATTTTGTTACTTTCTCTCTTCTCTGAGTTTCGTTTGTCATGTATAGCCAGTGTGGTCTAAGAATGTATTTAGCCTATTATTGTTTTTTAAATAATTCTTGGAATCCAACGCCCCCTTCAAAGCAATGTCCCTTCCTCCGCGGAAAGCTCCTCCCACGTAAAACTCGACCCCCTCCCCAACTACCAGAATAATTTGCCCTAAAAACTTTTGTATACTTCCCAATAACCAATATTATATGTAAACATTGGACATAGTTCATAACTTGCAGACCGTCCCCCGGAGACTGTGGGGGTCATCCTCAAAGACATAGTTATTGTATTTTTCGAACATGCTGAACAAAATGGCTATCTCAAAATTTTGATTGGGTGACTTTGGGAAAAAAATGAGCGCGGGAGGTGGCCTAGTTGCCCTCTATTGTTTTTGGTCACTTAAAAAGGGCACTAGAACTTTTAATTTTCGTTCCAATGAGCCCTCCCACGATATTCTAGGACCACTGGGTCGATACGATCACCCCTGGAAAAACAAAACAAAAAAACAAACAAATAAACACGCATCCGTGATCTTTCTTCTGGCAAAATATGCAAAATTCCACATTTTTGTAGATAGGAGCTTGAAACCTCTACAGTTGGGTTCTCTGATACGCTGAATATGATGGTGTGATTTTCATTAAGGTTCTATAACTTTTAGGGGGTCTTTCCCGCTTTTTTTGAAAATCGGCCAAATTTTCTCAGGCGCGTAACTTTTGATGGGTAGCACTAAACTTGATGAAAGTTATATATTTGAAATCAGCATTAAAATTTGATTCTTTTTATGTATCTATTGGCATCAAAAATCCATGTTCTGCGGTTTTTATTACCATTCAGCTCGGTCACCTCTTACTTACAATTTTTTACACCGTACGAGTTGATTAATATTAGCTCTAGAGGATTGCGTTGTGTTTTTTCTTATTCAGAAAATTCCAATTAATTTTATGTATAACAATGCTACGTAGGTTGAGGGGCATAAGCCAAATATTGTCGTTTTTTTTTCTTTTCTTTCTTTTTTTTATTGATGGAACCACACAGTTTGGCAGTGCTTATAGCATTCGATTTGCTACAATGCCGACTGGTGATATGAAGCCGAATTCGATTTGCTGTAGTCACGCTTCACGTTTCGCCATTTGGTCCAAAATTATGAACCTGTTTGGCGGTCACATTATCAGTAGTTCTTCAGGCTAAATGGGAGAACGTCGCAGAAAAAATGCAAATAAGCCCACAACGGAGAAGGACGTAACTGAAACTACAGCAAATCGAACGCGCCTTTAGCTTATTTGCGATCTATCATGACACACGAATCATTCATTCAAGGACTACTGCAAAGGTTTTTTGCGATTTGGGTTGCTATTGCATTAAGCCCAAAGTTTCTATTATTGTCTTTACGGGTAGATAAGGATCAACGCATGTATAATCATCCGAAAAACGCCCTCTTTGGCTCTGCTGAAATTTTCTTTTTTTTTCCGAAGTTCGATATACTCTAGTAAACTGTCACACCATGGAGGAGTTCTAGCACTATTTTTCCTGAACTGTTGTGCCAAAAGCGGAAACTGCTACGCAGTTTGGACTTAGCATACTAAAAAAAAGCAACTGTTTAAATGTTGAAAATGAGTTCAATAGTGCTTCAAAGTACAAGAGTGTCTTTTAACCTTTGGGTATATCTTTCAGGTGCCTGACTCAGCACCCGAACAATACATTGCCGTCACTTTGGGTCCTTCGAAGGACGTGGTTGTCGGTCAGACCGAGCTAGTAGAAAAAGAGACGACTCAAAGAGACACTGCGCCTGTCACTGGTCAAAAGGCACAATTTGGACGAGATACGAATCGAGATGAAGAGCACCATCGTTCAAGTGGTCCTACTGATGTTTCTTCATCCTCCCACGACCATCCATGTCAACCACAGATGCTACGGTACCCTGCATAGGTTTCAGCAAACGGCAAGCTAAGACGGTCATTTAATATTCCGTATTATGGAAAGTATCCTTGGCTTGAGTACTCAGTTAAGGAAAATTCGGTTTTCTGTTTCTGCTGCAGACACTTTGGCGGCACGTCAACCCTTCGCGGACAGAGATACGGGGCGAGGCCTTTCATCGAGACCGGTGTTAGAAGATGGAAGGACATCTCAAGCGTTCTAGAAGAGCATGCGAAAAGTGACCGCCACAGGGACAGAGCAGTTTCGTGGACGAAGTTCAAAGCTATAAAAGCCAAGTAGATGGAACCCATCGCTTTTGTTTTGTCAACGGACAGGAAAAAAGAGATTAATGAAAACAGGGAACACCTAAGGGCTTTACTGAAAGTAACGGTCCTACTGGGGTGACTGAGTACAGTTTTCCACGGCCGCGATGAGACTTAATCTTGGGCAAACAAAGGACATTTCGTCGAAACTTGCAATCTTCTCGCCGAGTATTCTCCCACGCTCTTCAACAAGCTACAAAGGCAATACGTCCACTATACGTCCCACAAATACCAGAACGATCGAATTTCAATTATCGGATCTAGGTTTCGGTCTACAGTAGAGCAGGAAGTTAAGCGTGCCAAATACTTTGCTGTCCTTGTCGACGAGACAAAAGATAATTCGAAGAAAGAACAGCTCGCCATTCTTCTGAGGTACTTCGACGAGGGAAAAGTACGAGAAAGACCAATAGGATGCTACCATATGAAAAGCCTGGATGCTGAGAGTTTAGCCAGCTTCATTCACGACACAGTGGCGAAACTTGGTCTCGACTGGAACTATTGTGTTGCTCAGTGCTACGACGGAGCAAGCGTGATGAGCAGGCCCTTCTCTGGTGTTCAAGCGTGACTGAGAGCGAAAGCGCCACAAGCAATCTAAATTCATTGCCATGCGCATAGATTAAATTTGGTCATTGCAAACTGCGTTGAAGGTGTTGGGACTATTGGCTCATTTTTTTCGTTAGTCCAAAACCTGTACACGTTCATTTCCAACAGCAACACCAGACATCAGCTTTTTGTCAAGTCCCAAAAGGCTACTCAACTGCCAGTCCTGGAATTAGAAAGGAGTGCTGTGACAAGAAGGTCGTACAGGTATCGATCAATATCGAAGATAAGACTCCTATATGAATGCATTCTGGCTGTACTATCTGTAGTCAGCGAAGGAGTTGATAGTGAAGCTCGAGCAGAAGCATCTGGGCTCCAGAGAAAAATAGAATCTTTCACAGTTACATTCCAGTTGCTCTATATGGAAGCAATTCTGAGGACGACAAACTCCCTTTCTGAGCATCTTCAGGCAGTTGATCTGGTAGTATCTAGGTCCCGCACCTTGATTCAAGCAAAAAGGAAGGAAATAGCTGAACTGCACTCTGACACTTCACTTGCATCGCTTTTGGAGAAGGCAAAAGAGTTTGCTGAAGGTCTTGAAATTGAAGTACCTGACGTGAATGGACCCGTGACCGAATCCTCCTCTGCGGGTCAGAAGGGACGACCTAGAAGAACCCAAAAAATTATCAAACATCTGAAAGAATTCATGACCACTTCGACGTTAGGAAAAAACTTGAATCCGACAATAGAGCTCCAACTGTAGCGGAAAAACTGAAAAGAGAATACCTGGAGACTGTAGATCGTCTGATTGCGGAATTCGACAGACGGTTTACAGATAACCTTCCAGTACTCAGTACACTCGAAGCTCTGGACCACAGCTCTACCAAGTTCATGGATGCAGGGCTCGTCAAGCAATTCTCTGAACTTTATTCTGAAATGGACATTGACCAGATTCTTCTTGAGGCCCAAGCTGGTATTGCCAAGCGGTTTTTGCTCGTGGAGGAGGCAAAGCCGAAGAACTTCATGGACCTTATCGATAATATCGAGACATTTCCAGTGGCCTATTTAGAAATTATCAAAGTTCTTCATATTGCTGCCACACTTCCTGTCACGACAGCCAGCAATGAACGCTTGTTTTCTGGGCTGGAAATAGTGAAGAACTATCTGCGCTCGACCACAGGAGACGATCGTCTTAGTCACCTGCTTTTGATCTTTGCAGAGAAGGATTTAGTTAAGAAATTTGGATTTTGACCAGCTTGTTGACGACTTTGCGAAGATGAAACCACGACGGTTCCCCTTGTTGCCTTGAGTGTTCACTGATCTGTTTCAAAATTTTGTTGCATTTTTGATTTTGTTAATATACTTGATCGAGCAAAGTTTTGCATCGTCATAGCCGGAGCGTGACTCCGACTTGGACTAAAGTATTTACTGTAAGCAGCGAGCTGAAGAATTCGGCTACAGAATATACGTTAGTCAAAGCGTCAGTTTCTACAGAGGTTCGGCTTTCGTTAAGTTATAGGTTCGAAAAAGTGGAAGATTCCCAAACGGCTGTTTTTTTAACATCGCACATACCGTTTCCGCTTTCTTCAGATATCTGGCCTTTTCCGAACCTATGGTATAAGAGCGAAAGAAGGAAAGGCAAAGCAATGGAGACAATTTCCTAAATTTTTACGGTAACTCCCACGTAAGGCAGTTTTTTTTTCGGATAAAGCTAGAGACAATTTTTTTTTTATACAAACCTGCATCTGGGTCCATGTCGATTGCTTGCCCACCCTAAGGTTTGGCTGAAATGGTACCTCTGTACATAGGCCTCTAATATTTGAACTTACTTGCTTTTACTTGAGACAAATGCTATCAAGGGGGCAAGAACTCACTGGAATATAGTCTGCCATTACTTTCAGTCTTTGGTCTAGGGACGAACTATTTGGTTCTATGATTTGTCCCAGTTGGACCATGGGCACTCATAAGCTGAATTTTAGGGGGAGCTTACCTGGTCTAATCAGCACTTCCAATGCTGTATAATATAAATCTCAAAACAAAAATTTAAAAAATAAGACGGTGTCAATCAACCAGGGGAAGCTGGCAACCCCTTCCCCACTTATGGGCATCCATGTCTGAGATAAACCTCCAGTGCCTGAAAATATTTTTTTATTGTAGTGTGTTATAATTTAGCTTGGACCATTACCGCTCCACACAATACAGCAACACCGTCTTAGTTTTCAGCTCTGGAAACTATTCTATAATGTCCTATCTGCAAAAATGTGGAGTTTTTTTTTTTGCCACAAGAAAAATCATAGGTGCGTGTTTATTTTTTGTTCTCCCAGTTGTAATTGTTTGGAGCTAATAGTCCGAGAAGGTTGAGAAAGGGCTCAACCGAACTGAAACCAAAACTTGTATTTCCCTTTTAAGTAGCCATTTTAAAGGCTTTAAAAGGCTTAAATGCACTTTTATGATGCCCTCCCTCGACCCTTTCCCCCAAAAACATTCGATCAGAATTTTGAGATAGCCATTTGGTTCGGCGTTGTTGAAAGGTCCAGTAACTATGCCGCTGAAGATAACATGACCTCGCAGAGTCCCCGAGGAAAGGGCTGTAATTTATGCAATTTGCCATTGTTAACATAAAGTATTTTTATTGGGAACTTTGCACAACATTTTATTCAGGAGAATTTTCTGCGGAGGGAGGGGTGGGTATCTCCCACATGGAAAATTTCCCGGGTTGAGCAAATTTTTTGTAGGGAATTCTACTGGATGCATTTTTGATGGGGAGGGGATTCCCTTGCTTCATTTGAAAAACGGTCAGAACTAAAAAAAAAAAAAGAACTAGCTTTTTTCAACTGAAAGTAAGGAGCAACATGGTTGTTTGAACAGGTAGCTGTTCCGTATATTAGGCGAGTTAGATTAGATTTGTTTTTATTTGTTAGGTTTGTTTTTATCTAAGAAACATAAGGTTTATCCTAGTAGGTTTTTGACTATCACTTTATTAGATTTTATTCCTTTGATTTTTTTTTTCTCTCACATGCTATTCATGCTTATTTTTCTGTTGAATATTTACAGTAACTTTCTAATTATAAATGAAGATTTGTTTCCTTTTTTGGATTAAATGCCTACCAAAGAAAAGATAATTTTGGAAAATAAAGGGAGAATGAGAAGTGGATAATACCTTGTCTGACTTGTACATTTTATAACTTATATTAGTCAAGCGGATATTGTTATAATTAAGGATATATAGGTTTTAAATGTTATTAATTTAAAAAAAATTTCTGCCAAATTAGTTTTTCAAAGAAAAGTAAAGAGCTTTATTAAACCAAAAATGAGCAGAAATAAAATAGGATAATCTACCAAGCGTAAAACTAACACAAATCAACATCAATAAATAAATGAACCTAAAAACGAAAAGAAATTACAATAAACAACTGAGTCAAACTCAAAACAAGAAGAAATAAACATAAGGAGGCCTGACAACCCCCATGCCTTCTCAAAGCCAGAACATAATTTGCACTTCACTGAAAAAAATACATTTTAAATGGTTTCACTTCTTTAACTTTAATAAATAAAAAATAATTAAGACTTTAAGGAATAACTATCAGTACATGTAGATTATATACTGACAATGCACATTCACTTGTATTTTTTAAAGTATGTGTTCTGGTCTTGAGACGGCAGCGTGGTTGTTAACCCCACTCAGTTAATTTCTGCTTGTTTTGAGTTTGAATCGGGAATTCATTGTAATTTCGTTTGTTTAGGGTTTCATTTATTTATTACTGATGATTTGTGAAAGTTATGTAAGGTGGTTAATGTAAGGCCTTGTTATATGATTTTTGAAGATTCTGACCAAAATGGCTATCTCAAAATTTTTATTTGATGCTTGTTGTCTTCCGACCGGTTTTGACTCTTAAAAAGGGTACTAGAGCTTCTGATTCCCAATCGAATGAGCCTCTTCCGAAGTTTTTACGACCACTCTTTCAATGAAAAACCTTATATGTTAATAATGGTCAACTAGCATAACTTATAGCCCGTGCCCTGAGGGCTGTAGGTTGTCATCTCCAAAGATGTAATTACTGGAAACTATTTTAATTATTTTTCATACACCAAATATTGGTATCAAAACATTGGTTGCCTCCTTTTCTTCTTTCTCCTTGCTTGCCTCCTTCCTCCTTTGTCAATAAACTACTTCGTTGCAACCAATTTAAAAAGGTATAGAGCAATTGCATGTTTTCCAATACCAGGCTGGAGTTGTTTAGGTGTTTTTTTTTTTATTTATGTTGTACTTCTATTTTCTCGGGGCAGAACAGTGGAGGTGGGCTAACATTTTCCATCTACTCACTGTCACTGTCACCCCATCTGTCAAGTTCATTTCCTTTTAGAGGGTAACATCAGCTCGATTAAAGTTTTAATATCGCTCTTAGCTTTTTCTTAGAAAAAAGTATTTTTCTTGTTTCATGCTGCGAAATGTGCAAAGTATAGATGAATAATTATTGATCATATAACAGCCGCAGACCTAAGTATAGCCAATACACAAAGCAGAAGAGAAATATCGGTAAGGTAGGCATTAATTCAAAACTTTTTTTGTGATAACTGAGAGAGGAAAAAAGGAAAAACTAAAAGTTAGAATTTCCTGTTTACTCTTCCGCTATCATGCCTCAAAGCCTATTGCTCTGCTTCGTGTTGTAGTATTTTACTTATTTTTGTAGAATGAAAAAAAGCGGCTGTGCGAAATATAGAATGTAAATTTGGGCCATTTGATAGGAAATACAATATGAAATATAAATTTAGGAAATAGAACATTTTGCCATAAGATCAAACAGTAACAAATTGTAAGTAAGGAGCGACCCAGCTCAATAGTAACCGAAACTCTAACAAACGGAATTTTGATACGAAGAGCCATATATAAAAAATAAGATTTTTATGCTGACTTCAAATATATAAGTTTCATTAAGTTTAGTCTTACCCATCAAAAGTTACGAGTTACCTGGAAAATTTGCCTTATTTTTGAAAAAGGGAGAAAGACCCCCTTATAAGTAATAGAACCTTAAAGAAAATTAAACCGTCAGATTCAGCGCATCAGAGAACCCTGCTGTAGAGTAGTGATGTCAAGTGCCTGACTTTAGATAGCGCACCAAGGGATATATTTTCTGGGTGGAGTTAAAAATTCAGGGTAAATTAGATCTTGCAGGGATGAGTGCAAAAAAAAAAAAAGGAAATTCAGAGACAATGTCACCAGATAGTGTGAATTTTGCTTTTCAGAATACTAGAACTCAAAGTTGGTAGGATTCAGTCTTCATTGACAGATTTCGGCACCATGTTCTGAAACCAGAAACAGTGAAGCAATTTGACTGATAACATGCGCTTTTGTGGTTGAAATTTTCTTTTCTCAGTCTCTGGCTTGACAAGAAAGATATTTTCAATAGTTCCTGGTATGTCAGAGAATTAAATAAAAAAGGGAATTAAAGAAGATCTAATAAAGAAAAAATACTTGCCAATATCTAAGTTGGTATTTTACATTGCTTTCTGGCTAATATGATGAATTATTCCCTATCAACAATAGAAATTGTGATCAAAGAACTAAAAAAAGAAATAGGTAGTCAGTATACTGGTCTTGCAATATAGATAAGTTATACAAAAACATGGATGTTAAAGGCGCATTTGATAAATATAACTAATAGATAGGATTTTCTAATGTAGAACTAAAGAGAAGCATGATCCTTTTTTTCAATTCAATTCAATTCAATTTTATTTGAATAAAAACATAACACAAACATCAATAACAATAAAGATCCTAGAAGATAACTTGTTAAGGACCAAAAAAAGAAAAAAAAAATCAAAGTAACACTGAGAAAAAAAATAATAGAAGAATAAAACATTGGTAATTAGAGTAAAACTGTTAAAAATGGAAAAATTAAATTATAATATCAAGTTTTGTTACAAAAACTTGTGGCAAGTTCAACACTGGAGGGAATTTTGTTCTTTATTCTGTATAATCTTTTGACAACCGCTGTGCTTATAGTATTATTAAAATTCAACATCCCCCTCAACTTTCTCTGAAAATTTTAACTTATTAATCCTTAACTATTCTTAAAATATTATAAAATAGTACGTCGTTTTCACAATCTGGATGTATACAGTGTCTTTTGATTTAGTTTTTAAGTCCCCCTTAACAGTCCCTGAAAGTTTCTACTCAACACCTCTACCATCCTTAAGATCTATCTAGATTTGGGCATATGTACCCTTCTGACAATCTAGCTCTATTTAGTGTCATTTAGTTAGTATTTTTAAATTCAACATCCCCCTCAACTTTCTCTGAAAAGTATAACTTATTAATCCTTAACTATTCTTAAAATATTAAAGGTACGTCGTTTTTACAATCTGAATGTATACAGTGTCAATTGATTTATTTTTTAAGTCGTCCTTAGCAGTCCCTGAAAGTTTCTACTCAACACCTCAGCCATCCTTGAGATCTATCTTGATTTGCGCATATGCACCCTTCTGACAACCTAGCTCTATTTAGTGTCATTTAGTTTAATTTAATAGCCCGCTCAGCATTCTCTGAAAGTTTCAACTTAATACCCATAGTAGTTCCTGAGATATTACAGATACTCCCTTTAAGATACCTGGATGAAAATAGAATCTTTTGGTTTATTTATATTCCTCTCAATTTTCCCGGAAATGTTCATCTTAATAACCTTAACCTTTTTTGAGCTATTGAGGTGAGCTCTATTGGCAAACAGTATGCGCTTAAATTCTTTTGGTTTGGTTTAATAGTAGTAGTAGTAGTAGTGGAAGCACTCCCATTCACAGTCAATATCGGAGAACTAGTAATAGTAGTCAAAGACAAAAGAAGTTAAGGTTGCATTCACATAAAGTCGCAATAGCAAACAATCATCATCACAGCCGCAAGTAGTCACTGCTACAAATAGTCACAGTCTTAAGTAGCCGCGGTCACAATAAGCTACATTCGCAAGTAGTCGGAGTCACAGTCACAAGTATTCATAGTCCACATTAGTCGCATTCGCAGTTGCAAGTAGTCATAGCCATAGTCGCAAGTGGCAGCAGACGCAGTCACAAGTAGCCACAGTCGCAGGTAATTATAGTCCCAAACAGTTGCTGTCGCAAGTAGTCACAATTGCTGACAAATTCTCAAGTTGTCACGGTCATAATAGCATTAAAATAGGGTCGCAGTCAAAAGCAGTCGTAGTCACGGTTGAAGTTGCAGTAGTAGTTATAGTAGTAGTGGCCCTGAAAGTTTTAAATTGATGCCCTTATCCATTTCTAATATATTGCAGATACGCCTTTTGATAGCCTGAATGCATATAGCGTCTTTTGATTTAGTTCCATGAAGTTACCCTCGTTGCCCTTAGCCCTTTCGGACCCACCCAAACTGATTTACATGAATTTAAAAATAGGAAGAAAAAACGGTCAGCTAGACTTGTTTCCACTTTACAAACAGCTAACAACAGTGATTTTCTCCCAGGCCACTAGTCCTTTTTCACAGGCTAAGAGACGTTTTTTCTCGTGTGTTGGAACTCACAAATGCAGCATTGTATTTCCTGGTCAAACTTTAAGCTCTCTATTTGTAAATTAAACACCTCTCTCAAATTTAAAATAAGAACTACCTCACGCAAATGGGAAAACTTCCAGTTTTGACAATGCTATACAGATTTAGTTTCATCAATGTCAATCACCTTTTCATTGGCAAAGCTTAGAAGGTTTTTCATTTCATTGTAAACAAATTGTTTTGTCTGGAACCATGACAAAGCTCTGTTTATAATTCATAAGCGAAAAATAATCAACCTGAAGTAAAGCAAGCTTGAACCACGCTATTATTAACGAAAAAATTATCCTAGACTTCCGGAGGGACGTTAGGAGTAAAACTGGCCTTGCTAGCCAAAGAGCTAGGGAGCTGGCCTTATCAGCCAAAGCACATATTATCGGGTTTAGTTGAGACGAAGAGAGATGGCAAATTAATTCAGTCTTCTTCTCCCAGATTACCTTCTATATTTAGCTCCTCTCCCATTTAAAATGGGAGCTGGCATCTACTCTTATTTTATTTATTGTCAAAATTTTGTTCAACCATGCTAGAAATGCCTGTAATTTCGTGAAGGGATGATACTGAAAATGTGTCAGGTCTTCCTCTTGAAGCAGGCAAACGGAACAAATTTAGAATCACGGTCCAGGGTAAGATCCAGGTATATCATAAGATCTATTGAAATAAAACGAAAATGTTTAAGTGCATCTAGGTTGTCAAAATGGTGCATAGACGTATAATCTCCGTAACAGAATAGGGTCTTACGATTAGCCTTTCAGGGATAGTTCCGGAGGATGTAAAATTAAATCCGAAGACCTAATGTGTATTCATATTGTCAAAAGGGAGTCTTTACAGTATCCTGGGAATAGCTAAGGGTGGAACCTTCAAAGCATGCTATTATGGATGTTGGACTAAATCAAAAGACAATACTTGCACCTAAGATTGTTACGAGGAAGTGTTTGTGGTATCTTGGGAACGGCTAATGGTATTGAGCTGAAACCTTTAGGTCATGTTGACGAAGATTTTCAACTAAATAAGGTTGTTTCAGGGGCGTATCTACAATTTCTCTGGAATGATCATAAAGTTGAAAATTTCAGGGAATGTAGGGGCGACTGTTCAACTAAACCAAAAAATATTATATGCATGTACGTCGTCAAAATGGTGTTTTGCCAACCTGCACGCACTAAAAATATATCTTTTTATTTAAATCAATTGTTGTAGTAGTAGTAGTATTAGTAGTTGTAACACTAGCAGTACATGTAGCCATAGCAGTTGAAGTAAACGCGGAATTCGCAATCACAGTCGCGATTGTAGCAGTAGTATATAGTAGTCACAAGTGACGCAGTCGTAAGCAGTCGCAGCTGTAGTCCCATGTAGTTGCAATTGCAGTCACAAGTAGTCACTGTCACAAGTAGCTGCAGTCAAAAGTATTCACAGCCACGAGTAGTCACAGCTTGAAGCAGTTGTAGTTACAAGTACATGCAGCATCAAAGAGCTGCAGTCGTAGTCACCAGTAATCGCAGTTGCAAGTAGTCCCTATAACAAATAATTGCCATTGAAGGAAGTCCTAGTCACAAGTAGCCGCAATTACGGTCATAGCTATTTGCAGTTGCAGTACAAGCAGTTGGAGTCGCAATGAGAACTATTTGCAACTGCTAGTAGTTCCATTTTTAAGTAGTCACAATCACAAGAAGTCACAGTCAAGGCAAGTTTTCGTATTCAAAAGAAGCCACAGTCACAAGTAGTCACCATCGCAAGTAGTGGCAGTCGCAAGTTATCTCAGCCACAAGTATTCGTAATCACAAGTAGTTGCAGTCGCAATTGCAAGCTGTCATAGGCACAAGTAATAGCAATGAGAAATAATTGCAGTTATAAGCAGTCACAGTTGCAGGCTGTTACAGTCGCAAATAGTCCCGCAGTAAGTAGTAGCTGTAACAGGTAGTCACATTTCTAAGTAGTTGCAGTCACAAGTAGTCACACTCTTGGTAAGAGAAGCAGCAGTTGTAGTAATAGTAGTATGCACATAGAGTCTTTAGGTTAGTTCAACATCCCTTTCAACGTGCCCAAAAAATTTCAACGAATACCCGGAAACTATTCCTGAGAACTTGCCGATACAGCTTTTGACAAACAGCATACGCATAGTGTGGGTTGATTTCGTTCAACATTCCCCTTAATGTTTTCTGAAAGTCTTACCTTTATAATCGTTGCATTAGTTGTATTATTATCAGTAGTAATAATGCTAGTAATATTATGGTTAGTTCAACATACCCTGAAAGTGTAAGTGTAATACTCTTCCTGGAATATTGCTGATACGTCTTTTTGACAAGCTGGTTGCATATAGGGTGTTTTTATTTAGTTAAATATCCCCCTCAACATTCCCTGAAAGTTTTATCTTAATTGTCCTTAGCCCTAGAAGTAGTGTTAACAGCAGTAGTAGTAGACACTGAGCTTAGGGACACGTGGAAAAGTGGAGAATGGGAAAGTGGAGAAATGGCTAAGGCTAAACAAGCTGAAAGTAAATCACAGCAAATTGGGATTCGTTGTCTGAGGCAGATCAAAATCATAATACCCCTGGTTGTAAGAGCTTACAGTAGGAGACTCAACAATAAAACGTCAAAAGTCAATGAAATACCTAGGCATAATAATTGATGAAACACTAAGTTTTTCAGAGCATGTACAGTGTATATCGTCGAAAGTAGCAAGGAATATAGGTATGATAAGGAAGCTAAAGCATCAGTTTCAGCAGAAAGTTTTGCGTCTTTTATATTTCTCATTAGTCCATCCTTATTTACTATACTGTCATTCTGTTTGGTCTGGAACATTTTATGTTCACCTGAAACCTTTACGTGTTCTCCAGAATTCAGCTGTGCATGCTATTTATGGAATCGATAGACTTGCCTCTGTTAGAAATATTTATCCGCGAGTCCTAATTTTACCGTTTTCAGGGTTGTGCTTATTTTATAAGCTTCAACTAATGTATGATATTATTAATAATATTGCTCCAATGTGTCTTCGTCATATGTTTGAGACAGCTGCTGATGTCCATGGGCATTTAACGAGCCAGGTTGGTATGTATAGAAGGCCGATTAGAGTGTTTGCAAGGTCTGCTTTCTCTGCTCGTCATATTCATCCGATGCTGTGGTCTCAGACACCATCTCCTATTAAGGATATTGCAGAAATGTCTGGCTTCCGTGAGCAGTCGAGGCACCATTGCCTGCAGGTTTATGAATTTTAGTAATTTTTTTTTTTTTCAAGTAGTTCTATATGTTTAATTTGTTTTATATGCTTCTTTTGTTTTGTTGTGAAATGGGAACCCGAATGCACTGATTTAAGTTTTTTTTGGAGTTGCAATACAAGCCCAGGTTACTGGGCTTCTTGCTTTTTTTTTTTTTTTGTGAACAAGTTATATCTCCATGGAAAAAATAGTACTAGTAGCAGTACTAGTAGTATTAGTAGTGGTAGTAGTATTAGTAGTAGTAGTAAAAGTAGTAGTAGTAGTAGTAGTTGTAAAGTAGCACTAATGGTAACATGAGTAGTAGGAGCGTGCGCATAGTGCCCTTGGTTAGTCTAACATCCCCCTCAATTCGCCCTTACGACTTTACCATCATAACCTTAGCCTTAGTAGCAGTAGCAACAGTTGTAGTAGCAGCAGTAGTTGTGGTAGTAGTAGTAGCAGTAGTAGTAGCAGTAGCACTATGTATGTTGTGCCTTTTCATAAATTTAACATCCTCGTTAACATGACTTGAGAGATACAACTTAACACTCTAAGCTGTTCCTAAGATATTCTAGACACACCCTTTTGACTTCAGCACTCTTCTCAACAAGCCTTGAAAGTTTCAACTTTAAAAGTCGTTCCTGCGGTATAGCTGATGCACCCACTCAATTTTCTGCATGCACATAATGAGTTTTGATTTATTTCAACACCCCCCTCAATATGTCCGGAAACTTTCAATGTTATACCTTAGCCGTTTCTGAGATATTACTGATAGGCCCTTTTGACAAACAGCATGCACTTAGTGCGTTTTGATTTTGTTCAACATTCCACTTTGCATTTCCTGAAAGCTTCACCTTAATCTCCTAAGTCTTTTTGGAGACCCAGGATCAAACATTCCCCTTTTCCTTAAAAAAAAACCTATAAGCCTATGTAAACACTGGGAAATTTGCAAAACTTAGAGCCCTTGTCCACCATAGCCCAGTCATAAAACTATTTAATCTTTAGACAATCTTGGTGTCAAAATTTTGATCGGATGTTTTTGGTAGAAGACAGGGTATGAGATGAGGCTTGTTGCCCTCCAATGACTTTTGACTTTCAAAAATGGCACTACAATTTCCAATTCTAATGGAATGAGCTTCTCCGAAGTTTCTACAGCAACTTATTCCATAGGAACTGGCTTGCTGAAAAGCTTAAAAAAAGAAAAAATATATAAGACTTAGAGTCCAAGTTTATAGTGAAGTCACTCTTTACTCAAGCAGCACTATTGCACTGCCTTTGGTTTCGTCACCACGAGTTGTTTGGTCAGTTTATGGTAGGAAACTTGAAAAATTTCTGAAAAATTAAACTAGTAGACAGAAGCAAAAATCCGTGCATTAGCTGAGCATGAGCGAGCATGTGCATTAGCTGATATTTTCATTGAAACCCCAAAGAATTTCTGTAAACGCATTAAGATTTCCCTTTCCAAGTACCATTGAAAAGGCTCAGGACTTGTGAGTAGAACCATACAAAGACTCGTATATCTTGGGAAAAAAAAACAGCTTTAAAAACAATTTTGGGTGTCAGGGCTGAAAATTCAAAACAATTTTGGTAAAAATAAAAAAATAAAACAAATACGAAAACAGTTTTTGGTGTCAGGGCTGAAAACTGTATTGTAGTTTTTCTCTCTCTTCCTTGGTGAATTTCTCAAATAATTTTAAAGATTAGTTACTAGAATAATTATTTTAAAAGTCATTTATTTGTAGTTTTCTCCTGAGACTATCAATCTCGCTTGTATCGGGAAACATTCTTCTTAACATTTATGTCGATAAGAATTTAGTATCAAATAGAGCCAATTAATTATGAAATTGTCAGCATGGAGGAGGGTTATTTTTTAATGGAACTAAGAGCTTTGTCAGATTAGAAAAACTTGAGTGACAGATGGATAAATTTTTTACCTCTTTTAATTGCGGAAGTCGGAATCTTTGACATTTTTTATTCAGTAATATAATTTGTCAGGGGCTGTGTCCAAGATAGCAAAATAGTACTTGTGCTAAAACTATGATCATCTATGTTTGTTGTTTTTGTCAAACAGGTTAATGCGAGTTACTCCTCAAATTATCGGATATCAGCTTTATTCTAGAAAAAGATGTCCATACTCAAGTAGCAATTTTCTGCTATTGAGAATTAAAGTTTGAAAGACAACGAAGAAATTTAACCAGTACAAGAAGAGCACTGTTAATACTTAAGTCCCTCTAGTATTAAAATCAGTGATTAAAGCCCTCCCCCCTTTCACATGAAAACCAAAAGCCAAAGATTGTCGAAATTCTGTCATTGGACTACCGGTCAACATTTTGAATTTTTATTTCATTTCGAATTCAATTTGAATTTAACTCTGAAACAAAATTCGAATCCGAAAACCTGGTTAAAATTTTGAGCTCAGGTTGGTTTAGCTCTAATAAGAGTTCGGGAAAATGTTTTGTGTAATCCTAATTCCAAGACAATTCACAATATACTACCTAAGTCATGTGTAATATTTGCAATACCATTGCAATTCACTGACAATCGAACAAAAACTTCCCACTTCCTAGATTTTTTAACATACATATAACCCCCTCCCCCCTCTATATTTTCCCGAATTGGTACTCTAGATTGATTGAGGAAGATCTCATGTTGCTCGGGTGAGTTGAAATAGTCCTGAAGTCTAGGCATTTTCAGGCATTCTTCAGTAATCCTAGCTGAACTAACATCAGTTGTCAGGTTCGTGTCGCCACCGAGGAGAAGGTATTCACTGTTGAAATACCAAGAACATCAAAATGAAAAAAAAAAATTTCCATCTGACTCCATCTTAGATTTATCCATACCTGAAAATCGAGATTTCATATGATTTTTGTTTTGGATGTTATAAAATACCAGAGGTCAGTTTTCGCGCGCAAAAGTTTCACTTGAGTTTTCAAACCTAAACGTGAAAAACAATATGCAAAAACTAATTCGGAAAATTTGATAATAACTTTCGGACTTAAAAATTGACAGACGTTGCAGAAGCCCGCAAATAAATTATTTAAAGACATGTCTTTAGTTTTCCATTCCACGTATCTAGCGCTGGCTGAACTAGCTAATGGTTGATTTCAACCTGTCTCTGTCACAATTGAATGTGCGTCATTGGTTTCTGAAGTGAAGCAATAAATTTAATATTTGTGCTTTATGTAATATAAGTTAAGTAATAAAATTGGTACTTTTGGAATAAATATTGGGGAGGGATAAATATGGCAAAATACGATAATTGGGTTTCCAAAAAGATACTCTTAAAGGCAAATCAATAACTATTAATTTGGTCGTTGAATAATTTTAATAGAAAACAAATCAATGCATAGCTTAGAGGTTTTGCTATTTCAAGGTGCATACACTTCTTTACAATTCCGATTTGCTAACAAATTATTAGGGTTAGCCTATATTTTGATCATCGAATCAATAAATTTTTGCTCGGTTTGCTGCCAATTAATGATCGTGTATATCTTCTGCTATAGCAATCGGGAAAGTTACAGTTTCTTAGAGCTTCATGATGATATATTTTTTTCGCTCAATTTCTGCTGATATTTAATATATGTTTTTTCTTTTCAAAACTGGCTTGCACTTATGAAAAAAAAATTAAAAATTCAGTTTTAAGTTTCTCCTTTTTTTTCAGACGTTTATGGTTGTGAAAGTTACCACTTAACCAAATCAAAGATTAAATGTTCCTTTTTGGTGTTATTGGTACTTTAAGGGGCGATTCTAAGGGCGGTCTAAGGGGCGGTTGATTATTTGATTTGTGAAAATACCAAAATAAGGAACCAAAATTTCTAAAATAGTACGCTATTTTTATTTTTATGCAATGAGGCAAAATTTTCACACGAACTTTCTAAATGCTAATGATGTTAAAAATGAATAATAAAAATGGTGGCCGGAGGATCCTAGCTTTAAGGTCAGTGGTGGAATATGTGTGGATGATTGCACAAAGAATAGAGAAGAAATAGTGTAGTATTTACAATGTTGGGGGATAGTTCTTTAACCGTGGCAAATTCGGAATGACATAAATTTCATTAAGCTCAGAATCATAGAGTATGTAGAATGTAGAATGTAGTATGTAGAATGTATTAGTAGTATGTAGAATGTAGTATGTAGAATGTAGTATGTAGAATGTACAATTTCAGTAGTTCTTCTTTTCGTTGATATGTCCAAAACTACGTCCGAGTGACTTAAAACTAAATTAAAATTTTCTTAACTCAATGCCTCAACTTACTACTGGTCTGACCAAAGAATATGGGTACCTTATAAGAGTGGAAACTTGTGCCAATGCCAGGAAACAAAATCATCAATGCCTTCTAGCTCTTGGCGACACTTGGCATTTTTTTTTTCAAGCTTATTAATCGTTTTTCTTTCAGGAACTGAGATCAGATACTTGTTACTACAATAAGTTTACCAACTACACAAATTAAGTTAATTATTCTTATTATTACATTGGAAACAAATATCAAGAGTCGCCAAACACTAGATGGCGTTGGTGGATTTTTTTTCCTGACAATGGTGCCAGTTTCCACTCTTATAAGTTACAAAAGCTAGATGGTATTAAGGGTTTTTTGTCGACAGTAACACCAGTTTCCACCCTTGTAAGTTATTCATACTTTTGGGTCTGGCTATTCAAGCATTTCCACAGGGAAGGGCAGATGGGGGATTTTAGCCCCTTCGCTCCCAAACATTAAGTGTTCGCAAGAACTAGAAATTTTGGTAACCTAAGGGGGAAGTACATGTATTTTTCGGAAAAAGTGCGTTTATCCCCAAAATCTTACTCTGTCTAAAAATATTTGCAAATTTGAACCTCTCCTTTAGGAAAAGTTTTTGCTAATAATCTTGTAACCTTCCATATAATCCGCCAGTGCGAACAATTATTAATCTCCGTATTGTTATTAACTTGAATTGCCTGTCAGGGCAAATCTCCGTTCCCTGATTAAAGGGAATGTTTTTTTCTTTTTAAACAGGTCAAACGTTCTTGAATTACATTAAAGTATTGTTTGTCCTTAACCAGATATAAAAATAAACAATTGATTATCTAAATCTCTCAGTTTATTTTGAATAAAAACGTTCAAGATATCTGTAAGATACCTTTTAATTATTCCGAAGCCAAACCAATTTTGCATAATCCAATTTTTATTTTAGGTATGGAGTATTTAAGTGCTAAAGTGCTGAATCGACTTTTAGCTTCTCAAGTCGTTAGGTAATCAATGAAAAATATTTTTAGTTATGAAGGTAACTGTAAAAAAAACAACTGAGATTTGGCCTTGACAGGGGTAGGAGGCAGCAAGGACCCAAAGGACTTTCTGTATCCGTGGCTGTTGGTCGGTAAATGACTGTCAAATCTAGCTATACATATTCATTTTCTTTGTGGATTTTAATTTATTAATTTACTTAGTTACTTAATCTATTATTTAATTAATTTACTTAACGTATTAATTTAATTTCATTATTTAATTATTAATTTACTATTTTTCAGAATTTTTTGTTTTGAAAAAAGAGCTCGGTAGTTTCTTAAAGGGAATTTCGGTTGAGGTTCAACTCTTGCTGAATTTTGTTTTTGAAAACCTTTCTCAGACATTTTGTTAAAAGTTAAGAAAGTAAAAACAGAAAACAAACAAAGAGAAAATTATATATCTCGGTCACGATACTTACTTTTATGAAGCAAATATGTTAAATTCTCAAAGACTATGTAATTTACAAACGTTTGACATCATTTATCTAGAGTGGTGTTGGTGCTATTCCCAAAGTTTCGATAATTTCTAACAATCCATGCCTCCATTCTTTGATTTGACAACATTATATATGTTTCTTTTAATTATAAAATACGTTTTAGTTTCTGCTGAAATCTTTTTAATTCTTTCAGATAGAAATGAACCTCGTGAGAAAAATGAGAAGAGATGTAGGAAAAAGGCAAATTCTCTTGCGTTTATATTTTTTTATACTTTTTATCATCGAGTAAAACGTAATCTTAAACTAAATACAGTTTTTGAAAACATGAATTTTTACAAAGAGCAAACAAAATTTGGCTAGCTAGAATCTTTTGTTACCCTTAGAGGCAAAACACCAAGTAAGTCTTTTCTTATCTGCCACTTTTTTTTATGTAGTTAACTTTCTATCTTTACCAACTTAATACTATTAAGACAATATTTCCGCAAATTTCATACCTATACACTACGGCTTCGAATTAAAACATATAAGAGAATGTTTAGTAAGAGTATTGTTTAAATTTAACCAGAACCGTCAGAATTATTCTCTAAGAATTTTCTATGAATTAAAGGATACCTTATTATGTAGGTGATGCAGAGTGCCATCTTAATATTTGGTTCTGGGATCCTTGGACTGGTTGCGAATTTGGGCTCAGATAAACAGCAGAGACAATCTTTTTTGGATACTAGAAAGTCACTGGAGGCCCGATTGGCCATCGAAGAGCAATCCAGGCAACAAGTAAGTGCTTGAGTCAAATCTGAAGTTGCTTTTGTGGGGCGAATTTGACATAAAATTAAAATTAATTAAAATCTCAGTTTGCGCACTGTTGGAATAGAGATTTATTAATTTATAATAGGCAGCAGACACCGGATGTCTATAAGAGCTTCTTACACTTTTTCTTCCATCCCACAAGAGAAAATTTTTAAGCTGTTTGAAGCAGGCTAGGTTTGTTTCTGGATTATTGCCATTAGTTATTAGATGCCTAATGGCATCTAATACAGTGACGTGTATTGTATAGAATACATTGGATATATAATGAAACTAAAAAAAAATTAACTGAAAGTAAGGATTGAAATTAAAACTTAAGAGGAACAGAAATTATTCCGTATATGAAAAGGGTATCCCCTCCTCAACGCCTCGCTCTTTACGCTAAAGTTTTTTATTTAAAAAAAAATAGTTTTGAGAAAGAGTCAAGCTTTAGCGCAAAGAGCTTGATGAGGGGACATCCCCTTTCATATACAGAATAATTTCTCTTCGTTTTAAGTTTTAATGTCAGTCCTTACTTTCAGTTTAAAAGAAACTTTGTTTTTTATTTAATTTCTGAACGTTTTTGAATAAATGCAGGTTTTGATTTTGGATCCCAGTACATGAATAATCAAAACGAAATTTGCATATTAAATTAACTTTTTTGGCTAAATGACTCTCTCGACAGTTGTTTAATTTTGCTTACGAACGTTTTTATTAGTAAAAAATATACGTAAGTTACGAATTAACTTACGTAACAAACTTCTATATTCGTATATTTTTACTACGTATATTAAGGGGTTCACCCCCTAGTCAATACCTCGCTCTTTAAGCTAAAGTTCATTTTTTTTTTTATTCTTTATGAATGATCCCTTAATCACAAAGGCCGTTAATTAGAATAAATAGCTCTTATGCAAGTACCAAAAAAACTTTAGCGTAAAGAGTGAGGTATTTACAAGGGGGTAAACCCAATCATATACGTAATACTTTCTGTTCGTCTTAACTTTTGGTATTGAAAAGTTTTCAGTTGAAAAGCTTTTCAGTTGAAAACTTGTTTTTTTTTATTTAATTTCTGATCGTTTTCCCCCCCATGAAAACTTCCTCCATGGAAGATCCTCCCACGTAACCCACGACTCCCCCCCCCCACTACCAGAAAAAATTCCCCCTGAATACATCTGTATACTTCCCAATAACCAATACTATATGTTATCATTGGGCAAAGTTCATAACTTGCACGCCTTCCCTCAAGGACTTGGGGGGACTAGGTCATCATCAAAGACATATTTATTATATTTTTTTACCATGCTGAACAAAATGACAATCTCAAAATTTTGATCGGATAACTTTGGGAAAAATGAGCGTGGGAGGGGGCCTAGTTGCTCTCAATCTTTTTGTCACTTAAAAATGGCACTAGAACTTGTAATTTCCGTTTGAATGAGCCCTCCCGCGATGTTCTACGACCACTGGGTCGATACGATCACCCCTGGGAAAAAAATAAACAAACAAAAAACAAATTAACACGCATCCGTGATCTTTCATCTGGCAAAATATACAAAATTCCACTTTTTCTCCAGATAGGAGCTTGAAACCTGTAAAGAAGGGTTCTCTGATGCGCTGAATCTGATGGTGTAATTTTCATTAAGGTTCTATGACTTTTAAGGGGTGTTTTCCCCTTTTTTTTAAATAGTGCAAGTTTTCTCAGGCGCGTAACTTTTGATGGGTTAGATTAATCTTGATGAAACATCAAAGTTCCGCTTTTTAGAGTTTCGGTTACTATTGAGCCTGGTTCAGTTTGTTACCAAGAACTGTTGGATGAATATGTAATACAATGATAATCTCCTAAACAACACAGAAGCGAATAACAACAAGGCAATAAAGAGAAATAAATAATAAATTAATTATGTCTTTAGAGTAAAAATTTCCTATTTCAGCTATTCATTTGGGTTTTACAATTATTAATACTTACGCTGGATTTTGCATGACCGAGTTACAACTTATGATAATAGGTTCGTTCTTAAAAATAATATCATAATGAAAATATTAATAATTAGTGTTTAAACTGTCTGCAAATCTGTTAATCACTAATTCTACATTTTTGTTTCTAATTTCTACAGACTCTCTAACCCATAGAGTATTACCTTTATCACAAGAAGTAGCTGTCGCTTCCTCATTTTTACAAAATAGTCGGGATGAACAAGAACATTCTCTGCAAAAGCAAAACAAGAGTTTCCAGAGGCTTTCTAAATTTAGGAGCTTTATTTATGAATAAGCAGTGCTCAATAAACCGTTCCACAAATTGCGGGTACGCTTGTCTAATGTCGAGCATATCACAAAAGCAAGGAAATCTGTATGCTTCACTCCCGAGATTGGTGCAAGTGTTTTCTTTCGAAAATTTTTATAAGATACCTACAGGTCCAACTAATTTGAAACAAGTTTGAGTGTTATGTTTATTTTTTTTTTTAAGCTTTTCACCAAGGCCTCCTACATAGGGCACCAGGTAACTAGTTGAAATTTTAGGATTGGAAAATGAGGCTCTCCATTTTTGCATATTTTAGGATTGGAAAATGAGGCTCTCCATTTTTGCATATTTTAGGATTGGAAAATGAGGCTCCATTTTTGCATATTTTAGGATTGGAAAATGAGGCTCCATTTTTGCGTATTTTAGGATTGGAAAATGAGGCTCCATTTTTGCATATTTTAGGATTGGAAAATGAGGCTCCATTTTTGCATATTTTAGGATTGGAAAATGAGGCTCCATTTTTGCATATTTTAGGTTTGGAAAATGAGGCTCCATTTTTGCATACTTTAGGATTGGAAAATGAGGCTCCATTTTTGCATATTTAGTTTGTCTCTTCTTTATTGTTACATCAATAAATTTAGTTCAATAGCCATTGCAAATTCTGACGTCTCTCAATTAAAATAGTGAAGAATTAAAATAATCTGGAGAGCAAAAACTCAAAGAAACCTTTCAACTAGTCCTTTTTTCACAGAAACTGTTTCAACTATTTCTTTTTTCACAGAACCTTTATTCTAAGTGAACTTTCTGACATCTATACTTATGAGTTGGTTTTCTATATACTGAGAAAAGCATCGACTTCCTTCTCTTATTACCAAAACATCCAGAAAATGTTGCTCTTCCCCCTCCCCGAACTCGAGTGTAAATTTAATTTTGTATCAAACCTTTTTAAAAGACCAGAAATAAATTTAAGGATTCTATGCCTCCAAATGCATAAAATGTCGTCAGTAAACCAGTCCCAGAAGCAAGGAGCTAGGTGGAAACATTGGGTAGCGGATGTTTCAACACAACCCAAGAACTGTTTAGCCACAAGAAGACTTCGTGGAGTGCCTATTGATAAACTATGCATCTATTAGTAAAATTCATCTCTAAAGCTGAAATAAATGTAGTACTTGTTTGCTATATTTATTGTTTTAGTTTAATCTTTCATTTAGGATTTAAGCATCCTAGATGAAAGTGTGAGAAAAATAAATGAACTTTTAGAGGTTTTGCTAGTTCAGGGTGCTAGAATAGATTGGAAAATTAATGTTAAGGAGACTAAATCGCTAAGGCTAGGAATAAGTCAAGATGAAAAGTTGATGTTGGGCAAAGAAAAAATTTATCAGGTGGACAGTTTCACTTACCTTGGTAGTATTATTAGTAAAGATGGTGGGAGCAGCGAAGGTGCTAAAAGTAAAAAAGCCAAGGCTCAGGATGTTTTTTCACAGTTAAAGAAAGTTTAGAAGAATTGGAAGATAAGTCTGCAAGCCAAAATTAGAATATTGGAGGTAATGGTAATGATGGTGGTTAAATATGGTTCTAATGCATGGGCACTCCGAAAATTGGGCGAAGACTGGCCAGATTTTTTCCAGATTTTTTCATTCTGGGTACCCGGCTACCTGACCGTATTTTCAACAATAGGCTTTACAAAAAGTGCGGTCCAATCCCGCTTTCTAGGGCTATAATGAAAGAAAGGTTGAAATGGCGAGAGCACGTTCTGCGCACGAAGGATGACAGATTACCGAAAATTGTTTTTTTTGGCCAACAGTCTAGGGCGAAAGAGAAAAAAGGTCGTCCACGGTTGGAGTGAGAGGATGTCATAAAGAAAGATTTAAGGGCAATGGGAACTTCCAGGGATGGTGTAGAGAGGAAGGCTTTTAATAGATTGGGATGAAGGAGTCACGTGTGTGGCTGTGTTTGCCTCAGGTGGTCTGGTGCTGCAATGAGTTATTAGTAGTAATAGTAGTTTATATTCATTCTCTTCCGGTTTTAGATTCATTCTTTTTTTTTCTTTTTTTTTCTTTTTTTTGGTTGGTTCCGACTCAAATTCCTTTCCTTTTTTAACACCGATGACTCCTTGCTGTATACAGAAAATTATTGTTTTATTGTTCTACTTTTCTTCTTGCTGGCCCCTGATCCATTGTTTTCTAGATTTTTTTTTGGTTTTGTCGTCCAGTTTCTTTTTGGTTTTTCGGTCTCTTTGGTTGGCTAATTCTGTTTTAGATCTTTTATAAGTTTGGTGCATTCTCTGGATCTAAATAGAATTCTGTAAGTGTAGAACGCTAAGTGAAATTAGGATTTGAGTAAGAACAAAATTTTGGAAAAAAACTTAAAGGAGTTGTATGTTCTGAATATTTATCCATTGAAAATATCTTATTAATATTTGACAGTTCTATCTTTCTAGACATTAAAGTTCATTCTGCTACATTAATCTCAGATGCACATAACCAAATATTTAAGGTGAACCTGACTCCCTAAAGGGAATCCAAGAGAAAGGATTAAAGGGGAATATAACCATTTCAAGATAAGGGTTCGATGTTAACGAAGCAAACATTGATTCTTGGGCTCAAATATATGCAGTTAAAACATTTGAAAGCCTACAAAAAAATTAATTCTTAGAAGAAACTAGTAGGATTTTTTTTTTCAATTTTGACTTTAATTACTTTCTTGATGTAATACAGGTAACTTAACTTGTATATTTGTTTACCTAACCTAAAAAAAACGTGTAAAAAAAACAAAAAAAAACAGGTTACATAAAAAAAAAATTCTGAAAATAAATGTACAGAGCGACATTAAAATTTAAAACAAACCGAACTTGTTCTTTAGACGAGAGGAGGGGCGCTGCAGCAAATGCACATTAATAAGACTGAGTCCAAAAAGTCATATTCTAATGTGAAGTGGGCTACCGCCCCCTCAAATCCAGCTCTTTAAATCAAAATATTACTCTTGCAGAACAGTGCGTCGAGAAAAAAGCTCATTTAATATACTTGATTTTAAAATAAATTATAATTCTCCAAAATGATGTATAATCTCCTCAGTAAAAGGGAGCTTTCACCACCTCAGCTTTCAAGTTTCATGATTATCGAAAAGAAATAATAGGATCATCTGTTTCGCAGATGCTTTTGAAAAGTTAGAATTATGGTAAATTTCCACTTTTGCAGAGTTGGGGAGGGAGATTTAGAAACACCTTCCCAGAGTATAAGTTTTGGATTTAATTTTAGTGCTAAAGTTTTCATTAATGTAGCTCTAAGCACTTTAGATAACCTCAGTAATACAGGCTAGCCTTAACAACTTTTGAAATCTGATTTTGCCCGATATTTAGCCTGATATTTAACCTAATTTACGATAGTTAACACCTGATAGCTGCTTTGCACCCTTAAGCAGTGGTGGTAGTATTCTCTAGGTGGTTCTTACTTATTGATTAAATAAAAAAACAGGTTTTTTTAACTGAAAGTAAGGAACGACGTTAAAACTTAAAACGAACAGAAATTATTTCGTATATGAAAGGGGCGGTCCCCTCCTCAACACCTCGCTCTTCACGCTAAAGATTTTTTATTGCTTAAAAAAATAAGGTTGTGAGAAAGTGAAACTTTAGCGTAAAGAACGAGGCGTTGAGGAGGGGACAGCCCCTTTCATATACGGTATAATTTCTATTCGTTTTAAGTTTTAACGTCGTTCCTTACTTTCAGTTAAAAGGCCTGTTTTTTTTAATTTAATTTTTTAACGTTTTTGAATTAATGCAGGTTTTGATTTTGGCTCACCGTACATGAATAATTAAAACAAAGTTTGTATATTAATTTTACTTTTATTTGGTTAAATGGCTTTCTCGAAAGTTGTTTAATTTTATTTACGAACGTTTTTATTAGTAATAAATATACGTAACTTACGAATTAACTAACGTAACGAACTTCTATATTCATAGATTTTTAATACGTATATTAGGGGGGTCACCCCCTAGTCAGTACCTTGCTCTTTAAACTATAGTTCGAATTTTTTTTCCAATTTCTTAAAAATAACCCCTTAATCACAAAGGCCGTTAATTAGAAAAAATGCTCCTATGAAAGTACTAAAAAATATTTGGTTGAAAGAGTGAGGTGTTAACTTGTTAGCGAGCCCAATCCTATACGCAATAATTTTTATTCGCTTTAAGTTTTGACGTTGCTCCTTACTTTTAGTTGAAAAACTTGTTTTTTTTAATTTAATTTCTTATTTTTTTTTCTTTAATAATGCTGGGAAATCCGGCACCCCCTTCATAGCAATGTCCCCTCCTCCATGAAAACTTCCTTCGTGGAAAGATCCTCCCATATAACCCCCGACCCACCCACCCCCCACATACCAGAAAAAATCCCCCTGGAAACGTCTGTATACTTCCCAATAACCAATACTATATGTTAACATTGGGTAAAGTTCATAACTTTCAGCCCTCCCCCCGGGGACTTCAGGGGAGTAAGTCATCCTAAAAGACATAGTTACCATATTTTCGACCATGGTGAACAAAATGGCTATCTCAAAATTATGATCGGATGACTTTGGGAAAAAAATGAGCGTGGGAGGGGGCCTAGTTGCCCTTCATTTTTTTGGTCACTTAAAAAGGGCAATAGAACTTTTAATTTATGTTCCAATGAGCCCTCCCACGATATTCTGAGACCACTGGGTCGATACGATCACCCCTGGGAAAAAAACAACAAAAAAACAATTAAACACGCATCCGTGATCTTTCTTCTGGCAAAAAATGCAAAATTCCACATTTTTGTAGATAGGAGCTTGAAACCTCTACAGTAGGGTTCTCTAATACACTGAATATGAGGGTGTCATTTTCATTAAGGTTCTATAGCTTTTAGGGGGTCTTATCCCTTTTTTCTAAAATCAGCCAAATTTTCTTAGGCGCTTAACTTTTGATGGGTTAGATTACCCATCCAGGCGCTTAACTTTTGATGGGTAAGGTTACCATTGAGCCGGGTCGCTCCTTACTTACAGCTTGTTACCACGAACTTTTTGATAAAATGGCACAACTTCGGGGAAACATATTGCCGACTCAGGAAGTATACCAATATTAACCATCTGTAGTTGTCATTTTGTTAACATCCATTGATAACAGTACACACCCGGGGGATATATTGACTCTAATATAAAGTATAAACTATTGGACCTTATTTTAGTAATAGTTCACGCTAACCTATCATCACCGAAGTTACATTAACACTTTTTTTCACGATTTGTTTTAATTAAAAATAGGCTAAGATTAATTTAAAAAACAAAGTTTTTCTTAAAACGAACATTGTTATTGCTTCATAGCCTATCAGAGGCAACGGTGTAGCGTTGCCTATAGTAAAGGCCATACGGCTCCAATGTTTTATTATTTATTTATTTATTATTTTTTTCCCAGAGGCACTTCATATAGAAGGGGTCGTCGTATAAACTTCAAAGGGGGCTCATTCGATTGGAAATCGAGAGTACTAGTGCCCTTTTTAAGAGTCAAAAGAGATCAGTGAGCAACTGGCCCCAAGCCCTTTTTTCCCAAATACATATGATAAAAAATTCGAGGTAGCCATTTTTTTAAAAATAGTTGAAAGATCATATAACAAAAACACCTTTACGTATGGTCATTTCGTTAAAAATAGTTCAGAGATCAGATAAGAAAAACTCCTGTGTCAACACCCCCCCCTCTCCAGGGCCGGGGAAGGCGTTGTAAGCGTTGCTCTGGGGGCATCTATGGTTCTTATGGAAGATATGCTCGTATAAACTTCAGAGAGGGTTCATTTGAATAAAAATTAAAAGTTGTAGCTCATTTTCTCAGAGTGAAAAAAGATCAGAGGGCAACTAGCCCCTCCCATCCTCCACGACTTTGTGTGTATCATATGCACAAGCTCGTCCAATAAGAAGTTCATGTAACCATTTTGTTAAAAATAGTTCAACCATTAGGTATTTAAACTACAGGGTCAACACAACCCCCCAGGGCCCAGGGGTAGACGCTGTAAGTTATACTCTGGGGATATATATGGTTTTTTTTTAGAATCGATACTAGTATAAACTTCAGAGACGGCTCATTTAATTGAAAATAGAAAATTCTAGTTCACTATCAAAGAGTCAAAAGAAACCGAAGCTTAGTCTAGTCCCCCCACGCCCTTTTCCCCAAACCCATCCGATAAAAATTTGAGATAGCAATTTTATTAAAAATAGTTCAAACATCAGAAAATAAAAACTCCAAGGTTGACACAAACCCATTTTTTCACTTTGATATTGTTACTTTGATCTCAGTTTTGATACTTTGATGAATATTTGATTTTTTTTTAAAGTTTGATTTTGAAATAAGTAATTTTTAAAAACTTTTTGCAATCAAAAACGAACAAAAATTAATTAAAAAACCTTTCTGAAAAATAAGTTTTTCAAAGAAAATTAAAGGCCATTTTAAACTTAAGCTCAGCAGATACAAATGGAAGGGATGCTCGTATAAACTTCACAGAGGGCTCATTTGATTGGAAATTGGAAGTTGTAATTTACTTTTTAAGAGTAAAAAGTGATCGGAGGGCAGCTAGCCTCCCCCCACACTCCATTATTTTTTTCCAGACGCACTTCATATAGAAGGGGTCGTCGTATAAACTTCAAAGGGGGCTCATTTCAAAGGGGGCAAATTTTTTTTACTTTTATGTTGTTACTTTGATACCAGTTTTGATACTTTGATGAAGATTTGATTTTTTTAAACTTTGATTTTGAAAAAAGGAATTTTTCAAAAACTTGAATCTTTTTGCAATCAAAAACGAACAAAAATTAATTAAAAAAAAAAACTCTCCGAAAAAATCAGTTTTTCAAAGAAAAGTAAAGGTCATTTTAAACTTAAGCTCAGCATATACAAATACCTTTTAAAATTCAAACTCAAAACGACCAGAACTTACTATTAAAGAATAAATGAAACCCAAAACGAACTGAAATTAAATAAGCAATCATAGCAAAAACATACAACAAGTAATAATATAAATGAATAAATAGATCTTAAAGAAAGTAATGCTTAGATTGAATATGAATATCAAGCTTAAAACGAAAACAAATATTTTGCTATTAAAGTATAAATGAAACTTAAAACGTACAGAAATTAAATAAACAATCGATGCAAAAAAACATAGAATATATATTAATGTAAATTAATAAATAAATCTTAAAACGAGTGAAACTTAAATTGAATATACAAATCAAGTTTGAAACGAACAAAAATCACCACAAACAAGAGTTTGGGTATGACCTCCTTCTCTCACTGTAAAAGTCTAAAACCTACTGCGTCATTGGCACTTTACTGAAAACTATTTGCGTCTTGAACAGTATTTGAAAGTATAAACAAAATCAAATTTAATATTTGATGAAAAAAGATATTAATTTTTGAAAGCTCCACCAGTTCAAGAATTTATTTCACTGTAATTGTATTTTTATTTTCAATACCGTAAGAACTGGAAAAGAAAATATTTGTAATATAATTTCAAACAACAAAAGTACGAAGAACAAAAGGGAAATCTTTTTGTAAGACAGTGGAAATAATTTGAATGAATATTTCGGCCCTATGTCCAAGGGCCGTCCTCAGCAAGACAAAAATATATAAAAGAAAAAAGACTCACAACAACATGGGACCAATAAAAACCAAAAAAGTGGAATTTTTTTCAAAACAGTCCAAGCATCATTATTTCAGCGAAGTTCAACCAGGACTGATAAAAAGTAAGGTAAAACAAGACGATTCAATGAAGTGAAAGAAAATAAATTAAAAACATGTTCTTATTGCTAATCCAGCCTTTTTGGCAGCTAACCTCAAAGGTCTTTTTGTAACCGGTTCTGTGTTAATGTCTATCGGTTTTGAAAGAATTTCCACTTTTTTGGTTTTTATTGGTCGCATGTTGTTGTGAGTCTTTTTTCTTTTATATATTTTTGTCTTGCTGAGGACGGCCCTTGGACATAGGGCCGAAATATTCATTCAAATTATCTCCACTGTCTTACAAAAAGATTTCCCTGTTGTTCTTCGTACTTTTGTTGTTTGTGATGGAAAGGCAGTGTGGTCTTCGTCGCTATTTTCGTAATATAATTTAGTTTCAATCAAGTGCCAATGACGCAGTAGGCTCTTGGTTTTTATTTACAGTTAAGGAGGGGGGCAGTATCTAAACTCTTGTTTGTAGTGAAATTTAATTCGTCTTGTACAACCTTAGAAAGAACTAACCAATTAAACTGAATATTTGATTTATAATGATATTAATTGCTGAAAGTTCATCAGTTCAAAATTTTAATATAATTTTAATGTTTATTTTCAATATTAAGTACAAAAGAAAATATTTGTAATAAAATTGGTTTTCAGTAAAGTGCCAATGACGCAGTAGGTTTTAGACTTTTACAGTGAGAGAAGGAGGGCATACCCAAACTCTTGTTTGTGGTGACTTTTGTTCGTTTCAAGCTTGATTTGCGTAATAAATTTAAGTTCCACTGGTTTTAAGATTTATTTATTAATTTACATTAATATCTATTGTATGTTTGTTTGCATTGATTGTTTATTAATTTCTGTTCGTTTTAAGTTTCATTTATACTTCAATAGGAAGATATTTTTTTCATTTTAAGCTTTATATTCATATTCAATCTAAGCATTACTCACTTTACGACCTATTTATTCATTTATATTATTACTTTTTGTATGTTTTTGCTATGATTGCTTATTTAATTTCTGTTCGTTTTGGATTTCATTTATTCTTTAATAGTAATTTCTGGTCGTTTTGAGTTTGAATTTTAAAAGGTATTAAATAAAAGTAAAACAAGTTTTTTTAACTGAAAGTAAGGAACGACGTTAAAACTTAAAACGACAGAAATTATTCCGTATATGAAAGGGGCTCTTCCCTCCTCAACGCATCGCTCTTTACGCTAAAGTTTTTTATTGTTTAAAAATAATAGAGTTATGAGAAAGTCAAACTTTAGCGTAAAGAGCGAGGCGTTGAGGAGGGGACAGCCGCTTTCATATACGGAATAATTTCTGTTCTTTTTAAATTTTAACGTCGTTCCTTACTTTCAGTTAAAAAAAAACTTGTTTTCTTTATTTAATTTTTGAACGTTTTTGAATTAATGCAGATTTTGATTTTGGCTCACCGTACATGGATAATTAAAACAAAATTTGCATATTAATTTTACTTTTATTTGGCTAAATGGCTTTCTCGAAACTTGTTTGATTTTATTTACTAACGTTTTTATTAGTAATAAATATACGTTACTTACTAATTAACCTACGTAACGAACTTCTGTATTCATATATTTTCTATACGTATATTATTCGAATTTTTTTCCAATTCTTTAAAAATGACCCCTTAATCACAAAGGCCGTTAATTAGAATAAATAGCTCTTATGAAAGTACTAAGAAATCTTTGGCTTAAAGAGCAAGGTATTGACTAGGGAGTGAACCCAATCATATACATAATATTTTCTGGTCGTTTTAAGTTTCGGTGTTGCTCCTTACTTTCAGTTGAAGAACTTTTTTTTACTTTAATTTCGGATCTTTTTCTTTAATAATGATGGGAAATCCAGCGCCCCCTTCGTAGCAATGTCCCTTCCCCCATGAAAACTTCCTTCATGGAAAGATCCTCCCATATAACCCCCGGCCCGCCCCCACCTACCAGAAAAAATCCCCCTAAAAACGTCTGTATACTTCCCAACCAATACTATATGTTAATATTGGGTAAAGTTCATAACTTTCAGCCCTCCCCCCGGGGACTTCGGGGGATTAAGTCGTCCTAAAAGAGGTAGTTATCGTATTTTCGACCATGCTGAACAAAATGACAATCTCAAAATTTTGATAGGGTCACTTTGGGAAAAAATGACCGTGGGAGGGGGCCTAATTGCCCTCCATTTTTTTTTTTGGTCACTTAAAAAGGGCACTATATCTTTAAATTTTCCGTTCCAATGAGCCCTCCCACCATATTCTAGGACCACTGGGTCGATACGATGACCCCTGGAGAAAAGAAACAAACAAAAAAACAAACAAATAAACACGCATCCGTGATCTTTCTTCTGGCAAAAATGCAAAATTCTACTTTTTTGTAGATAGGTGCTTGAAACCTCTATAGTAGGGTTATCTTATACGCTGAATATGATGGTGTGATTTTCATTAAGTTTCTATAGCTTTTAGGGGGTCTTTCCCCTTTTATTTCTAAAATCAGCCAAATTTTCTCAGGTAACTTTTGATGGGTAAGACTAAAATTGATGAAACTTATATATTTGAAATCAGCAGTAAAATCTGATTCGTTTAATGTATCTACTGGTATCAAAATTTTGTTTTTAGAGTTTCGGTTACTATTGAGCCGGGTCGCTCCTTACTTACAGTTCGTTACCACGAACTGTTTGATTTGTATCTGCTGAGCTTAAGTTTAAAATGGCCTTTACTTTTCTTTGGAAAACTTATTTTTCGGAAAGTATTTTTTAATTAATTTAACAATATATTGACAAAATTAGTGCAAATAAACCAACTGAGGATATTTTCCTGCATGTAGACTAACTCCGGAAATCTGGGTATTTCTCTCGATACAACAGAAAATTTCAAATTATTATACAAATTCTAAAGCTAATCTATAGTCGTAATATTATCCAGACGGCTTCACTCTGGACTTTTCTACGGTATAATCATAAATATCCTTTTCAGAACCTTAATCGCCTTACTTTTATCTGCCGAAACCCTATATTGTTTTATGTTTTCAGCAAAATGCTAGTTTCCTATAATCAATATTAGGGAAATATCATCAGTTTGTTTATTTGCACTTGTTTTATTGATATATAACCTATAAAACTTACAACGAACAAAAATTATTTGTATATGAGGAAGCTGCCCCTTTCTTATCCCTTGCTCGTTACGCTTATGTTGCAGTTGTTCTTAAGTAAAGAACAATGTTATATTTTTACAAAACGTAATATTTTTTTTTTGCTTATTGGTCTTAGACCAGGGCACTTCGTATCGAAGAAGACATCGTAGAAACTTCGAAAAAGGCTCATTCGATCGGAAATTGGAGGGGCTTGTGCCGTATTTAATAGTCGAAAGTGATTGGAAGGCAACTAACACCCATTCCACGCCCACCATTTCTCCAAACACATCCAATCAAAATTTTGAGGTAGCCATTTTGTTCAGCGTGGTTGAAAGTTCTTGAAATTAGGTCTTTGAGGATGAACCCCCCCCCCCCAAATCCCCCAGGGCAAGGGATGTAAGTTATGCTATGAGGGCATATAAGGTTTTTTTTTATAGAAAGCATTATCGTAGAAACTTCAAACAGGGCTCATTTGATTGGAAATTAAAATGGCTAGTGCCCTTTTTAATAGTCGAAAGTGATTGGAAGGCAACTAACACTCCTTCCACGCCCACCATTTATCCAAGCACATCCAATCAAAATTTTAAAATAGCCATTATATTCAAAGAAGTTGAAAGTTCCGGAAATTGTATCTTTGAGGATGGCACTCTCCCCACAGCCCTCAGGGTAATGGTTGTTCTAATTAAACGACCCTTTTGTTTCAGGAGTCGTTCTTAAAGAATTGGGACAAAATACAAACTTTAGCGTAAAGAGCGAGGTGTTGAGGAGGGGGCAATCCCCTTCATATAAGTTGTAATTTATCTTCATTTTAAGTTTTAATGCTGCTCCTTACTTTCAGTTGAAAGAACTTATTTTTTTTATTTAATTTTATCTTGTAAGAACCATGCAAATCTTAAGGAGCAATTACGCCACCGTGTGGTATTATCTCCTTTGCACCTGAGAAGATCTGTATCCTTTGCACTGAGAAGATGTGGTGAAGATCCTTTGCACTGTATAAATCGATCGGCTATCTCAGAATTTTCAGTCGATTGATAATTGGTCCTCTTTGGGGTAAAATCCTAATCTGGTGCCCTAAAATGAAGTAAAACATCACTTTCCCCTGTCACAATCTTTTTGGTCTCTAAACAGAACACTAGAGCTTTTAATTTCCGTTCGGATGAGCTCTTTCCTGATCTTGTAGGACCATCGATTCGAAACCATCCCCCCCCTGGGGAAAAAAGACGCATCCGTGGTCATTCTTATGAGAAAAAAAACAAATAACTCCAAATTTTTGCAGACAGGAGCTTGAAAAATTTACAGTATAGTTCGCAAAAAAAGATTTTTTTTTGTATATTTGTTTAATTGTTTTTCTTGGACAAATCATATTTGTGAACTAAACATAAATTCGAACTTTTGATTTTAGCTAATGACGATGAACAGTGTTGCCGTTTAATTTTATTTTCAAACAGCGAATGTTGGAGAAATTTTCTCAGTATGCCCCCGTAAGGCTGACCCACACTCTATTCTTTGATTGTTTAGATTGACACACACACGTTCAGAAGACACCAAAACGTCGGAAAAGGACTTTTGCTCTTGGAATACAGTAAAATATTTTGAGGAACGTCGGATGGGACTAAATAAGTCTGAAAGACACTAAAAAGTCAAAAAAGCTCTTTTCGTCTTGGAATAGGCTAGAAAATGTTGGAAGAGAATAAATAAAGGTTTAAGAAACAAAACGCGTCAGAAAAGGTATTTCGGTCCTGGAACAGTCTAGGAGATGTTGGGAGAACGTCAGAAGAGGGTAGATGAAAGTGAGAGATATAAAAAAACGTTGGTACAGGTCATTTGGTCCAGGAATAGGCTAGGAGAGGTTGGATGAACGTCAGATGGGACTAAATAAGAGTGGCATACGCCAAAAACCTCGCAAAAACACTAGACCAAGAATAAGACAGTAAAGAATGTCATAAGGGGGTGAAAACTGGGTCGGGTGGGACGAAGGGGGTTGGGAAAGACTAAACCAAGTCGTATGAGATTAAAGGAAGTTGTATGAGAAAATGTGGGCTAGATGAGACCAATACGACTGTACAAAAACTAGACCAAAACGTAAGAGAGTAAAGCAAGTCGAATAGGGCAAAGGAGAGCAAGGGAGGGTCATTGGAAGGGATTAAGGATTACGGAAGCCATAAAACATAACTCAGAAGGATAACGAGGAAGGTAAGAAAAGACTTAAGGAATTCCTGACGTGGTAAAAACGTCCAAAAGGACTTCAATGTCAGAAGGGGCTAAAAAGATCAAAGGAATGGTAAAAAGGAGGGCTTAAGTCTTTACTTGCAGAAATGAAATAGTTCAATTTTGGAAAGTTTTGCCATGGGAAAGGGTTTTTGACAATGAAATTTAAAGTTAACTGCGTGCCGTGGTTGCGCAGTAGGTTTGATCTCAGGCTGATAATACGGGACTCCGAGTTTGAATCCGGTAGTAGCAACAAACTACAAAGGGGCGAGTAACCCCCAAATTATGTTTGTCCTGTTGACTGTGCGCATTTCATTTGGCTTTATTTAATCTTTGTAAACTTTGTAAACCTTTAAACTTTGTTGCGCTTCAAAATACCTAATTAATGATATCTTCTATGGTAGCTAGAGCATAAAACTTGTAAAAGAAATGTTAAAAAAGCGTTATACTTGTATACAAAGGATCTACTAAAATAAAACTAAAAAAATATCTATTGTTGATAAAGATTAAGTAAAAAAAAACTTCGACTTAAGCCATTTCCTTCTTTTTACCGGCTTAAAATTTAAGATAGTGACAACAGGTAAACACATCGGTAAAAAGATTAGTAAAAACATATCGGTAGAAAGATCAGTAGAAAGATATCGGTAAACATCGGTAAAAAGAAATTGGAATTATTTTTCATCTTTTTTAACATGCATTTATGGAATAATATGAGTGGTTGACGAAAATACCGTTACAAAAAAAAACAAAAAAAAAAAAACAAATAGAACTAAAGCAAACTCTATAATGAGGGAGTGAATACTTTCAGAAATTAATACACCAGGTGGTGCGTGCCAAGCATGGTGAAAACTGTACCAAGCGTGGGGGAGACTATGCCAAGCGTGGTGGAAACTGTGGCAAGCGTGGCAGAACAGTTTACCACACGTGGAAGTTTGGGATATACACTGGGGGAGGGGGAAGTGAGCGCCCCTTGGTTTACAACAAAGATGTATAAGACAGTTATCTTTCTTTTTCTCTTTGACACGGCTAATAAGACTAATTTAATTTAATGACTTGCTCTTGTACAAGGAGGGAAAATTTGGGACACCAATTATTTCCTTTTTTCTCTTTTCCGGGCTTTGATCGGTTAATCTTGTTAGGCAACGCCGTCTTCCCAATTGTTAATTATCCGTACATTCATAATACGATTTTTCTTGCCAACCCGATCTTCTCTTTGAGCTATAGAACGTTATTATTTTTTCCGTCAAACATAATGTAATTAGTTCACTTTCTAGTCATGGCGGAATTTAATTTGATATTCTGCCAAGTTAGAAAAAAAAAACTTTTTCAATGATGTCAAGCATTCCGATAAGGGGCATAAATTCCCGAAAATACAGGTGGGTACAAGGATTTTTTTAAAGGAAGATCCGAAAAAGATATATTTGTCAAAGTGTAGGCGGAAGCGATTTAGCTATTTTTTTCAAATAAAATACCAAAACAGATATTTTCCCAAATCTCGCGAATGCAAAAGCTAGGATAATGTTTTGCAACTACTATTTATGAATTGAGAATGTTTGGCAATATTCTTTTTACGTGTTTCCCCTTATTCAGAAGTAAACTTTACTAAATTTGGCGTTGAACGACATGGGTAAGTAATCTTAGTATTTGACGGACATTTGTACTCGAGGCGTAGCTGGTATGCTACTGACTATTGTAACGAAATGGCTTGTGGTGTTTTGGATTTCTTTTTACTACTGCTTTTGAATTTCTTGTAAAAGAATATTTTCCAACATGTCCCTTGAAATATTCGTTCCATACTTCATCTACATTTTTGTCTTTAAAATTATTCTCAATGGCGATGAAAAATTTTGCTTTTTTTGAATTTTTACCCAACGAGCCTGAATACATTCCCACCTTTCGTAAACACTTGTCCAAAGTTTTCTCTATGACGAGCCGTATTTGACAACTAATAATTATTTATTTGTTTGATTTTGGCGATACTTAGTATAATCAACGGTGACGATTCGGGTCTATTTAATCTTTTTATCTGAGCTTAACTCGGGTCGAATTCTAACTTCAGACCAACACTCAAAACTAGAAATTTCAAATGACTATGAATTCGAGTCGGATTTCTGATTGAATCGAAATCAACTTAAGCTTAAGCGTTTTTCCTAATAAGGCTAATTTCTGCCTATTGCACTATTTAAAATGACTTTGACTAAAGATATTTTTCAAAACTAGCCCAGTTGGGTAAAATATAAATCGTAAATACTAGCTTTACGTTGCCTAGGCAATGTGAAGTGTTGTAGCAACCCTTTGTCGGCTTCGAAAACAAAGGGGTTACAGAACTAACACCTTGATTAGGAATCCGAGGATAGGATTTAGAAATATCATACTGACTTTGCGGCAAGTTGAATCTTAGATTTATCTATGTAATGTGCTCTAAAGTATGTTGGAAACAAAATATTGACATTAAAAGGTTGGCTAGCTGTGCAAAACTTTTCAACCTCTCACCAATGCAGATTATCGTACTCTAATAAACGATGCGTGAATCCCTTTTCTTCTGTTTCTTCGCTATCTACTACCACTATGACTAACAACTCCCCGAAGCTCCAAGCCGCCTGAGGCCGACATATATATGCTTGCTCATCTTCTATCCCAAGCTATTCAAAGCTTCTCTCTTTACACCCTCCCAAAAAATTGCGATTTCCCTTGTATCTTACCTTACGACATCACTCTACCTTGTTCGGGGACGGTCTGCTTTTCATCTGGCCCTAGAGGGTCAGGGAACAAGAACGTTCTTTAGTAATGATTCATCCTTAATCCACAGGTGTGTCCTAGCCATCCCAATCTTTCTCTCATTAAAGCCCTAGAAAGTAGTGTTGAACCACAGTTTTCGTGCAGCTTACTGTTTGAGATAAGGTCAGTCAAACGGGTACCCAACACAATGCATAGATAATTTCTCTGGAAAACATCTAGCAAATCCTCCTCCTTCTATTGGAGCACCTACACTTCAAAACCATACTTGACCACTGTCTTCACTGTAGCTCCCAATATTCTTATCTTGGTTCGCAAACTTATCTTCCTATTCTTCCAAACGTTTTTTAACTATGAAAAAACACCCTGAGCCTTGGTCTGTAAAAGCGAGTCGCTTATTCAAATTTGGTTCAATATTCTAGTCTTGGTTCACAGACTTTTCTTCCAGTTCTTCCTGACATTTTTCAACTGTAAAAAACAACCTAAGCATTGGCTGTTCTAATTTTAACACCTTCACTGCACCCACCGTCCTTACTAATATTACTTCCTCAATAAGTGAAGCTGCCAACTTGATCGATCTTCAAGATGCCCAATATCACCTTATCACCTTCACTTATTCCAGTCTTAGCGACTTAGTCTTCTTACCATTAATATTCAAACGTTCTTCCATCCTGAACACTCAAAATCTTCAAAACTTCATTAATTGGGCAAACAGTTTCATCTAGGTTACTCAAATCATCATTATATTCTAAGTCTAGGAGAATTCTAATTTGCACTTTTATTCTATGCCCTCTCATAGCCTCTGCCGTGTTCCTTAGGACATAGTTAATCCAAATAATTCATTAAAATGGTGATAGGAACACAGCCTTGCTTAACTCCTGATTCAATAGAAAACCTGAGCTAACCTTATTTTCTACCATAATTGCAGCAATGTTGTTCTCTTACATATCACTTATAACTTTAATGAATTAATCTGATATACCATACAAGGAAGGGTAGGACTACCACTCTCATAAGTTCTTTGATCAGCTGAATCAAATGTATATTCATAATCTAAAAAACTTAGGACTAAAGGTGGTCTTATGATACGGTAACTTCTCAATTGTTAATCCAAGAGTGAACATTTATTCGACGCATCCTCTTCCCTTCTTCAAACGACACTGAGCTTGTCTTATAACTTTCTCAGTGTTTCCACTCGACATGGTCCAGAAAGAAGTAGGTGAGCCCCAAAAATAAGTAGATTGGAAGTAAAAACGGTTTCAAATATAAGTAGAAAATAAGTAGTTTATACATAAATTATTTGAAGAATTTGGATGAGAAATTAGGTTTTCCGAGGGTCACATAAGGTTTTTCTCTTATAAATGACTTTAATTGTAAAACCGGCACAAAAATAGAAAGGGATAATATCAGATAAAATACTGGCTAGCTAAGCCAAATGTGATCAGACCAAAAAACTTTTCAACGCTTCCCACTGTAAAGGCGGAATTCACTTCAAAACACTGCTTCACATTTCAAATCTTAAGAGGATATATCTGCTCTAAGATTCTAAAGCTGTCGCGTTAGATTTGACCCGCTTCAATTGCTTTTAAGCGAATGGTCATTAGTGGGCACTTCGTTTGAAGAGTGGTGCAAAGGGTTGCACTGGGTAGCCGACTGTGCTTTTCAGTCTTGATCGATTTTAAGAAACTAAACAGTCTTTTTACTGCATCATTTGAAAGTTGCAAACTGAAGAGAAATTTGACTGCTTTCAAGACGTTTTCAAACTTCTTACGTCCAGTAGGCGTTTTTACAATTTCGACACATTTCCAGAACAAAACTGGGCCAACACTTTGACAGTCCATGTCATCTGGGGGCAAACTAAAGCCAATTCTGGACGCTCCCTTTTCGTGCTTGTTTTGTTCCGCAAAGGAAGTTCAGAGGATGCGAAAAAAGAATGCTGGGTCTACCATCCCTTGAAATTGCGAAAGACAGATTCACAAGCCCAACAAACTTGTTTCTGCTTTTTTGTAGAATTCTCTGGCCATACTCTGGATTTTTTCGCTGTTTTTGACGAATTTGGGATCAGACATCAAATCCGAATAGCAGTATTCAGCGTTCAAACCAAAATACAGCTAGTAAAGCTTAAGATAATTGTAGTTGTTGACCAAGTCTACATCATTGCATTCTGTGCTTCCGGAGGTAGGAAACAGCATAGAAATTCATGCACAATGTCTTCACCGCAAGTTCGACGTACTACTCCAACTTGAAAAAAATGGGCGCCTCACTCTGGAAAAGCGTACTGAATTCGTTGAATTTTGCAAAAGCATATTTTACTAACTCCATCAGTACCTGAGGATAGGGGTACCTTAACGTCAATAGAACCTGGTCATTATCATGCGACAAGTCTTCTTCTGCTAAATCTGCCCATTAAAGTATCACAGTGTCTCATTGATCCAACAGCCTCTAATAGTTTGTTGAAAAAATTGTCATTGTTGAAAATGGCAATAGCCCATCATAGAGTTAGTAGTGTCTACACAAAATCCAACCCAGTTCTGTAATGGCACGGCGGGATTGGTGCAGATACAATTCATACAGGGACTTGATGTTTTCAACATTTTTGAACCAAACTCTTGGCTCATTATTGACGATCTGGCTGAATCTATTGATCAATAGTTCCAGCAAATGATCCAATTTTGCACCATCTGTTCGCATCATAGACTTAGTCTCATGGCTCTGGTTTCGCAAAATCTGGTTTTCCCAGGCGAAGGCTCGTAAGCGCTTGCATTGAGTTGCACAAACTACGCCGGCTGAAGTGCTGTCCGAGCTACCCTTTTAGGCATAACCCTCAAATGAAACAACTACACAGACATCTTTACATTTCTGTTCTCCTAATAATATCAGGCAACAACTAAACCCTACGACTACATCCTGTTGGATATTAATAAAAATACACGCGAGGATTTGCGTGTAGTCACAGGTATCTTAGACAATGAATTACAGTGTAACTCCCCGTGAACTGTAAAAAGACTTATTACTTGCTATCGTGACCCTGAAAAAAGTACATGAAAATAGACATTGATTTACAGTTATAATCACTTTAAAACAAATACCTAAAAAAGCCATACTTGAATTTTCTATTGACAATGATTGCATTCATCGAATATCTGAACTTTGTTTTAATTTGACCGAAGGCAATGTTCAACTGCCAGAAGTAGTTAAGCAACAGGCAAAGCAACATCGTTCCATTGTATGTACATTGGCCTGTAAAAACAAAGGAAAGAATTTTAAAAAGAAACGTCTTCTTCAGGCGGGTGGTAGCTTTATCACACATTTACTGCCAATAATTGCAGGACTTGTAAATAGTTTTCTCTAGAGAATGGTCAAACCCTATAAATTGACTCCAATAGAACTCGCTCTCTCACCCGTGGAACTCTTTGAGAACAATCTGAGTAAATTAATTGACAACAAGAATATTGAAGACGATGAAAAACTGTGTTAACTTCAAGATTTTTTTTAACAAATGCGAAGACAAAAGCCCTATTATGAGAAGATAACCGATATTGACAACAAAAAAGAATCAACTCCCAGAATGTCTGCTGCTGCTGCTGCTGCTGCTGGAGCTCCATTAAAGAAGGATGAATTGGATTAAATTGTGTCGAAAATTGAAAATATATGGCCACAATCATAGATTGAACAACGTAAACGACTCATAAATTATTTCATGGAAAGTGGTCAAGATCATATTCAAGTTAATAGAAGTGGAAAAGAGATTATAATTTAGGGCTAGAGCTATAATTTACTTGATTTAACCTATGACATGGTTAAAAATCGTAAAAGACTATTATCATTTGAAGCTCATCTATAAAACTTTCTAAATACATTAAACTTCCCCAAAAGCCTCATTACCAATAGGCAAATTCTAAAAAAATTAAATGAACATGCACCAACACCATTAAAATATGAACATGAAGAAGAAGAAGATTTTAAAACAATTTCGGAAAATACTAGCACACCTAGTGGAAACTTGACAATAAGGAGGGGCAGTACACCACTGATAGCTAGACAAAAGCGAAGACGTATCAAGTCTACGTCACCACCACCACAACCACCAACCACCAGTATACAAAAGGGTAGCGGACGTTAAACTAAACGTTTACATTCAAAATGGTTGAAGTTCTGAAACGTGTATATGAAAATATTGGTGAAGTGGGGAGTTTAAGTTCCCCCACCACTCTTTCCAAAGTCACTGGTGTTCACGCTAAAAGTGTACAAGACTATCCACAAAATTAATCAAGTTACACTCTGCATAGAAATCATAGACTTCGTGCTAATCATTATCGAAAAACTAAAGCCTTTTTTTCATAGCATATAATGCAAGCAGATTTCTTAACTCTAGATGAGATTCAAAAACGTCACAATATACCGTACAAGTATATTCTACTTTCAATCAGTATCTTAGTCGCTATGTATATGCCAGTCGGTTACGCTCAAAGAGAGGTGTTGAAATTGCTCAGGCTGTAGAACGTATTTTCGAATAGAATTCGTATAAAAAAATTCAAACAGATTGTGGTAGTGAATTTGTTAATCCCCAAAAAGTACTAGCGAAATATAATACACTGCTCTATCATAGCCATGGCCCTATAAAGGCTACAATGGCCGAACGATTGATAAGAACTATTCGACTTTTAATTTCAAGATATTGTACATTGAAAAATACATCTGCTTTTATTCATGATTCAAACGGATCGCGGTAGTGAATTTGTTAATCCCCAAAACGCACTAGCGAAATATAATACACTGCTCTATCATAGCCATGGCCCTATAAAGGCTACATTGGCCAAGCGTTGGGAGGGGACTGTTTGGCTTTTAATTTCAAGAAGCTGCGCAATGTATATTAAATATACTTTTATTCATGGCTTGAATAAAATTATGCTGGACAATAGTCAACAACCTCATTAGACGCCGCTCAACTCGATCCCTATAGCAGACCATCCGATTGATCACAACACAATTGATACCTTTTTCAAACAATATTCTAATGAAACGATTGTCAAGAAGAAAAAATTCAATGTTGGTGATACTGTTCGAATTAATAGAACAACTAATGTTTTTGAAAAGGGTAATTACTTGTGGTCAACAGAACTTTTTAAAGTGGCAAAAATCCTAGACACTAAACCCATAACTTATCGTTTGCGCGATACCAAAGATGAAGAGATTCTCGGCGGGTTTTATGACTATGAACTACAAAAAGTTAGAAAGTGAAATCTATCAAATTGAAAAGATATTAAAGACTCGTACTCGCAGGGGTAGGAAACAGTTACTTGTTCGGTGGCTAGGATACAACTCTGATTTTGATTCTTGAATCATTGTTGAAGATATTAACAATGCCTAAAGATTTCTATGTAACATTTATGTCCAATGTTTCCGATCCTCTCTACAACGGCTTAAATAGGACAATTGATTTCTGGCCGAAACTCTCCCCCGCTATCAAATTCGATGACGGAAAGTAAGAAGTAGATCTTGTCGACTGTATTCTCAAAAATAAGTAGAACATCCTGAGAAAGGATCGTTTGTATGATATAAACGCTATACCATTCGATTGGTCACTTTTTTTCGACAATGAATGGGTTGAAGCACTTAAATCTAGTAAATATCCACATGTCAAATTGAAATATATTGAATATGATAGTATGACAGATTTGTGTCATAAAATCAATAGAAAAATCTTATATCGTAGGAATGGTACATTCCATTTTAATTATTCAACGGAACAAGATAGGATTTACATTACCTCACCTGTTGACACTGAAATGATTGTTCTCAATGATAATATGCGAGACGTTCTTGGTTGTAAACAGAATTTGATAAATGAGGAAAACGCTGGTGCTGTAAACGGGATAGATCAAGTTTTTTTGATGATTATCCACCTGGTTTTTCCTTGGACTCTTGTATATTTCTCTATGTATCTTTTGTGGAAACATCAAGAGTTGGTAATTCAAATGTCCCCCTCCTAAGCGTTTTTTAACAAAACAAGACTCAAGAACTTTTGCATGACACTAATATATAGCATCTTTGTCATGTTGCTGTAAAAACTTTATATTTGGAACTCTATCAGTTAATACTAAGAAGTGAATTGGATGATTCTCTAGCAGTAACAAAAGGTTTAGCTGTAATTACATGTCATTTTCGACCTATTCTTGACGACACCACCATCACCTAAAATGAACAATGGAAGAATTCCATTTGTCTGTCCCGATATCGATTGCTATGTTGGTGCTCTGAGTCCACGTCAAATAGGCAATGGATTGGACTACTACAAGGGGCGTACTACAATGTCTGACTATGGTCTTGGTAGCTGATTTGCTAGGCTATTTCGTTCTGCAGTACCCCTTGCCAGAAAATATCTTGTACCTGCTGCATCAAATTTTCCTGCCTCAACACTACAGGACTGGGGGTCAGGCAAGAATTTCAAGGAGAGCTTTAAGTAATATATTAGATCTTCCGTAAAAACTGTTGCCGAGGACCTAAAATCTCAGTAAAATGGGAAGAGATTAAATAGGAGGCGAGCGCGTCATTCATTCATCAGTCTCCACCCAAATAGGGCGCGAAAAGCATCACCAAGGAATTTGGTGACGAAAAAAACGACGACAAATAAGAGGGAGAAAAAGAAAAAGATTGTTAGATCAAAGAACGAGTTCTTCTCTTATGATGATTTATCTCCCTCACAGGGAATCGCATCCATCAATCAGTTCCTCATTGAATCTATTCAATGCTGAAAATGTTGATGTCAGTTTCAAGTATGGCTATTATTAACAGTTTCATCCCCAGCAACCCCTCTTGCAAAACATAAACTATCAAATATTTTCCGATTATGACTATCTAATTGATTCTTCATCGACATTTAGTGATTTAATCTTGTGGTGAAGAAAAAGTTAGACAATACAGCTCCAATTGCTGCTGATGGTCTCTCCTACGAAAACTGCATTCTACAAAACCTGTTCAAACAAATTAATTTATTTATTAATGGAACATTGGTGAGCACCAGCAATAATTTATCAAACTACGCAAGCTACTTACAATTTATGATGATGACGCCAAAGGCATACAAGGAGATGAGAGGACAATTATTGGGCTATGAATATAGCCCAATGATTGGGCTATGTCCAATAAGAGATTCATTCATACTCCTGCCATTTACCCGTGCCCCAGCCTTTGAAACATTTGCCTCTCAATTACTTGGACTATCTGTCTTGGCTTTTCTCTGTCTACAATTACCCAGCCCAGTCTTGACGCAACCGATGCAACCTATTGCCCAAAATACTTGATAACTTCAATTCAAAATCAATGGATTTTGAATTGAAGTTATCAAGTATTTTGGGCAATAGGTTGCATAGGTTGCGTCAAGACTGGGCTGGATAATTGTAGACAGAGAAAAGCCAAGACAGATAGTCCAAGTAATTGAGAGGCAAATGTTTAAATGGCTGGGGCACGGGTTGCATAGGTTGCGATCAGGTGTTGATACTGACGGTGAGTTGACTAGTGCAGTGACCCAGGAGTATCATCTGGTTGGAAAATTAAATCATGAGATATTCAATATATCCCAATGGTTACCCCCCAATGTAAAGATTGGCATAAAGTTGCAACTAGCTCCATAGAATTTCATTTTGAGAAAAAAACTTCCTGTTGCACTCAGTAAAAATGTCATTATTACATCGACGATTTTTCACGTTTGAAACCAACAGACTATGAGCCGTGTTACATTAGCAGTGGAAAAGCTAAGAGCCAATGGCAACAACATTAAACTTCTTGTCCCCCATACGATCACCAATCAACGTCACATTGTTACCGGTTCTCGTAGCTATAGCGATTAATCATTTATCAATGGAGAAATCCCATCAAAATTGGCATTGGACTTTGTGAAGAGTGGCAGTGCCGTTGGATCCTGGACTGAATCCCCCCATGATTTTAATTTTTTTGGTCTATCTAGCCTTGTGTGCAAAGTGAATGGTATTCCACTGTACACTCTATCATTTGACAAAAAATCCTATAAAACTCTGTACGAGTTGACCATGCAATTCCTAGATCATGACTCAACTATTTGAAAATGGAATAACCAATTCAATGTTTTCAAAAAATCATGGTGTAATTGTTTTGGACTTGTCGGGGACCCAGGATATGAGCATAGTATGAACAGGGAATCCACATTTGGAGTGTACATGTTCCGATGCTTTGACTGAAAGTATCACGCTAATATAATGGAGTCAATTTGAAACCTATTGGGAAATCACACCCGACGGCAGTTTTCTACTAGACCTAGGACCATGAACACATACCAAATAATCAGTGTGAATAGTATGGGTCTATTCACGCCCCGAGGAATGTTCTATTGCATGAAATCGGGCCCCATTGAAAAAATTCCATGTGCTAGCAATGCCCCTAACATTATCAAAAGCAAAGCGTGGGGTTGGGCTTCAGGCTAGTGGCTATGCCACTCTCTAACAGTAAAGAATCCCGAATTTTTTTATCCTCTTGAAGTGTTATATAAATTCTACACTCCGTAAGTCAGCAACTTTATTGAGAGCAGTGGGAAAGCTATGATTCAAAATCAACAGAGAATACAGGATTTAACGACTAAGACATGTTGCTTTCATACACTACTCTTTTTCATATTCAGAGGTGGTGGCTATACTTACAAGTAGTTTCTCAACATTTAAGTTGACTTACCTCGATTGAACGACTTATTAGTGGAAAATATACTTACAAGCGTGTTTAATATTGATTTTAGTGCCCTACGAATAAAATGTTCTAAAAATGTATGTGAAATTTTTTATTAATAAAAAAAAATGTATGTACATGATAAAAAACGACTTTTCTACTCTTAGATTTAATCTTCTACTGGGTATAGGTATTTGTCGATAACAACTAATGTAGGTAGATTATCTGAATTCACAGTATACTGATTCTGATGTGCTGCAATGCCACGTTCACATTTTCTACAGTAGAGTTTAACTTCACTCTTGTCATATCTCTTTGTATAGTCAAAGATACTGTCCTCATTCATTTTGTAAACTTTATATGTTTCAATTTGTTTATTTGAAGCAAAGCCATAAACAGTGTCCTCAAGTGGCGAATCACATTCCGTCACAGCCAAATAAAAATCAGTGGGCTTATAATCGTAGTAGTCATTGTCTTCACATCGATGTCGTAGAAACCATATTTTTTTGCTGTTCCAACAGTTGAATCGCTGACCCGGCTCCTCGTCCCAGAACAATCTAAAACCACGACGATACCAATCTCGTAGCAATAAACTAAAATCACGCTTAGGATTCTTTCCAATCATACCGGGATATGTATTCTCCCACTGATTCCAGTTATGATAGTGGCAATTCGAGCATAGCTGCCGTCTAGGATGAGAGTCACACACCTCTTCAAGACAGGAATTACAACCTTTAATTTGTACAGCATATCCTCTATGCAATTTACACGGGTTGCATAATCTAAACTTTTCAGCATACTCATCAATCATTGTACAATTGTCACATGATGACCAGCTGCCCAGTGTGTATATGCATAGCGGGCATGTATGGAACATTTTTTCATGTTTTGACACTCTCACTGCCACAATGAAACTGAGCTATCAACAACAACAAATTGAGTGGGATAGAAAGAGAGAGAGAGGAGTAAATCATCCTTGAACTTCATCTTTCTCATGAGAAAAAAGTCCTAAATTTCTAAGCTTGTGTTTTTCTGCATGCACTATACAATCTCAACTATAGTTTCAAAACGTGTTTGATCACTTTGCTTGGAATGGTACCAAGGAAGTATAGGTGTGAGGGGGTACTCACTCTCTTTGAAAAGGTGTAGAGCATCCATAGAATAGCACAGGAAGGAACATAAACCAAGCAAATCCGTAAGTACATGCTCTGGAAAGGTGCCAAGGAAGTATAGGTGTGAGAGGATACTCACTCTCTTTGAAAAGGTGTAGAGCGTTAAGAAAATAGAATAGGAAGGAACATAGAGTAAGCAAATCCATAAGTACATGCTCTGGAAATGTGCCAAGGAACGTAAAGTAAGCAAATAGCACAGGAAGGAACATAAACCAAGAAAATCCATAAGTACAGGCTCTGGAAAGGTGCCAAGTTACGTAAAGTAAGAAAATAGCACAGGAAGGAACATAGCGTCGTGGATTAGCATGGGAAGGAACATACCGTCGTGGAAATGGTACTTAGTCCTCTACTCCAGCCATCATCTGCTTTCATTCAAACATCCTGTTTACCTTCCGCATATTTCTTTAGGAGCCTATTTAGGGCTGGGTCGACTCTGGCTCAGCTTACAGAGTCACACCACTGGTGGGCATTCCAAACAGAACAAACAGCGATACCAGGATTCTTGGGCCTTGAGTTGTGAAACAAACTAAAAGCAAAATCATTCCTTAATTATCCTGTTGTACTTCAAGAATCCTCAGGAGACATGCCAGTGAAAAACTTGAGGTGCTCGTTAAAATATCAAAACTATGCGTCTATTAAATACAAAACAAACAAGAAACCGTTCAAGCTAGACCAATTCCTGTGTTTATAACTTTGACTACCAAAAGAATTAAAAACAAAAAGGGCAGAGTCCTGGTATTGTTGATTATTTAATTTGGGACTGGGGTTAGTGGCGTGACACAATAAACTCGGACAGAATCAATTGTGCTCCGAATGTGCACATGCGGAAACTGGGGAAGGTTAACAAGATGGGTGTGTGAAAGTACAAGATAGTTTAACCCCAGCCCCAAATCGTGCTTCCTAGTTGAAGGTCATAAAAAAAAGTGGGTCAGTGTTTTCGGTTTAGACTGTAAAGTCTGGTGCCGTATTATAATAAATGCAACCACCTTAAATAAACGCAACCACCAACGCATTATAATACTGTGTCATTGGCGCTTTACTGAAAATCAATTTTATTACAAATACTTTCTTTTGTACTTAATATTAAAAATAAACATTAAAATTATAGTAAAATTTTGAACTGATAAGCTTTCAGCAATTAATATCATTATATATCAAATATTCAGTTTATTTTATTAGTTCTTTCTTAAGTTGTTCAAGACAAATATAGTTTCACTACAATCAACAGTTTGGATATTGCCCCCTTCCTTAACTGTAAATAAAAACCAAAAGTCTTTTGTGTCATTGGCGCTTCACTGAAAACGAATTATATTACAAATATTTTCTTTTCCAATTCTTACAGCATTGAAAATAAAATAAAATTTGAATGAAATAAATTATTAAGCAGATGGATCTTTCAACAAATAATATCATTATATATCAAATATTCAATTTGATGTTGTTTATACTTTCCAGGACTGTTCAAGACGCATATAGTTTTCAATAAAGTGCCAATCACTCAGTAGGTTTTAGACTTTTACAGTGAGAGAAGATGGCGATACCCAAACTCTATTTTGTAGTGATTTTTGTTTGTTTCAAACTTGATTTGCATATTCAATTTAAGTTTCACTCGTTTTAAGATTTATTTATTCATTTACATTAATATCTGTTGTGTGTTTGTTTGCAATGATTGTTTATTTAATTTCTGTTCGTTTTAAGTTTTATTTATACCTCAATAGCAAAATATTTTTTCGTTTTAAGCTTGATTTTCATATTCAATCTAAGCATTACTCGCTATAAGATCTATTTATTCATTTATATTATTACTTGTTTTATGTTTTTTCCTATGATTTTTTATTTAATTTCTGTTCGTTGTGGGTTTCATTTATTCTTTAATAGTAATTTCTGGTCGTTTTGAGTTTGAATTTTAGCAGGTATTTGTATCTGCTGAGCTTAAGTTTAAAATGGCCTTTACTTTTCTTTGAAAAACTTATTTTTCGGAAAGTTTTTTTTAATTATTTTTTTTCGTTTTTGATTGCAAAAAGGTTCAAGTTTTAAAAATTTTCTTTTTCCAAAATCAAAGTTAAAAAAAAAAATCAAATCTTCATCAAAGTATCAAAACTGGTATCAAAGTAACAATATAAAAGTGAAAAAAGTTTGCCCCCTTTGAAATGTGCCCCCTTTGAAGTTTATACGACGACCCCTTCTGTATGAAGTGCGTCTGGAAAAAAATAAATGGAATCTGGGGGGAGGCCAGGTGCCCCCCGATCAATTTTTACTCTTAAAAATTAAATTACAACTTTCAATTTCCATTCAAATGAGCCTTCTATGAAGTTTATACGAGCATCCCTTCCATAGAAATGATTTTAAGAGAAAGACATTGAGAGAGAAGAAATATTTGTCTTGGATTTGCGAATACTCTTATATATAAATTGTTTTGCATAATATAAACAAGTTTCAAACAATTCGTGGTAAAGAACTGTGAGTAAGGAGTGACCCGGCTCAATAGTAACCGAAACTCTAAAAAACTGGATTTTGATACCAATAGATACATCAAAAGAATAAGATTTTAATGCTAATTTCAAATATATAAGTTTCATCAAGTTTAGTCCTACCCATTAAAATTTACGCACCTAAGAAAATGTGGCCGATTTTCGAAAAAAGGGGGAAACACCCCCTAAAAGCTATAGAACCTTAATGAAAATCACACCGCCAGATTCAGCGTATCAAAGAAACCTACTGTAGATATTTCAAGCTCCTATTTGCAAATGTGTGGAATTTTGTATTTTTTCCCAGAAGAAAGATCACGGATGTGTTTTTTTTTTTTTTTTTTTTTTTTTTTCCAGGGGTGATCATATCGACCCAGTGGTCCTATAATATCTTGGGAGGGCTCATTGGAACTGAAATTATTCCGTATATGAAAGGGCTGTCCCCTCCTCAACGCCTCGCTCTTTACGCTAAAGTTTGACTTTCTCACAACTCTATTTTTTTTAAACAATAAAAAACTTTAGCGTAAAGAGCGAGGCGTTGAGGAGGGGAAAGCCACTTTAAAATACGGAATAATTTCTGTTTGTTTTAAGTTTTAACGTCGCTCCTTACTTGCAGCAAAAAAAATTGTTCTCTTTATTTAATTTTCTTAAACATAGAGGTACCTTTAACTAGGAAAAATTAATTGGTTTACTATATTGTTCATAGTTCAAATTTGATTTTATTTTTGCTTGTAAAAGAACTGTGAATATCATTTACTAATTTCATATTAACAATCACGTTACTAATTCCAACCGCATTGTCAGTACACTGAGAATTCACTTTTATCTTACAAGCAAGATTTTAAGTTTCTGAGAAATTTTGTTAAAACGTTCTAGTATGTTGGAACTCGATTGTTGATTAGCCAGTCAAAGACCCAAAAACATAAGTTTTTGTGTTTGGATATAGAACTCTTGTATAGCAGTTTGCTCGACTCATATAACTTATAATCTGCTTTCCAATAAAGTACTTTCCTAAATAATGGCAAGGATGCTCATCACCATGTCCAAATTCCATGCCTTTAATTGTTGTGTTAAAAGGTTTTGGAAGTGGCTTGTACCTCCTTTTTGTCTGTAAATTTTCAACTTCTACTTTTAGGATATAAAGCAAAAAAAATTCAGAGATTGACATAATGATTTTAAATTTATCATGAAGTTCCAAGTTTTCAAGCAGTGTATGAAGCTCAGTAGATGAGAACTGTTCAATGTTAATCATGCCCAAGACTTCCAATGATGCCATAGATCTTTCTTTAAGATATTCCACCGTAAAGTCATAAAATGCTTATAAAGAACCATCCAACTGCTCAACTTTCTTGTCTTTCACTAAAGTATATTTTCGAAAACTCCTTAAATTCACTGGTCGTA